>NC_041225.1:7907869-7959499 GCF_002837175.3 Physeter macrocephalus | reverse complement strand
AAATGCTGGAGAGGGTGTGGAGAAAAGGAACACTCTTGCACTGCTGGTGGGAACGTTAATTGGTACAGCTACTATGGAGAACTGTATGGAGGTTCCTTATAAAACTACAAATAGAACTACCATACGACCCAGCAATCCCACTACCGGGCATATACCCTGAGAAAACCATAATTCAAAAAGAGTCATGTAGCAAAATGTTCATTGCACATCTATTTACAATAGCCAGGAGATGGAAGCAACCTAAGTGTCTATCATCAGACGAATGGATAAAGAAGATGTGGCTTATATATACAATGGAATATTACACGGCCATAAAAAGAAACAAAATTGAGTTATTCGTAGTGAAGTGGATGGACCTAGAGTCTGTCATACAGAGTGAAGTAAGTCAGAAAGAGAAAGACAATACCGTATGCTAACACATATATATGGAATCTAAGAAAAAAAAAAAGTCATGAAGAACCTAGGTGTAAGATGGGAATAAAGACCGAGACCCACTAGAGAATGGACTTGAGGATATGGGGAGGGGGAAGGGTAAGCTGTGACAAAGTGAGAGAGTGGCATGGACATATATACACTACCAAACGTAAAATAGATAGCTAGTCGGAGATGGCCGCATAGCACAGGGAGATAAGTTCGGTGCTTTGTGACCACCTAGAGGAGTGGGATAGGGAGGGTGGGAGGGAGCGCAGCAGTCAGAATGGCCATCATCAAAATATCTACCAACAGTAAATGCTGGAGAGGGTGTGGAGAAAAGGAACACTCTTGCACTGCTGGTGGGAACGTTAATTGGTACAGCTACTATGGAGAACTGTATGGAGGTTCCTTATAAAACTACAAATAGAACTACCATACGACCCAGCAATCGCCACAAGAGGGAAGAGATATGTTAACATATGTATATGTATAACTGATTCACTTTGTTATAAAGCAGAAACTAACACACCATTGTAAAGCAATTATACTCCAATAAAGGTGTAAACACACACAAACACACACACACAAAGTGAGGGGAGACAATCCATAGGAACAATCTTTCAAGTGTTTTTCACCACTTACTGGCTCAAAGAAGTGGAGACTATATTTGTATAAGATATACACAGACAACTTAAATAAATGAAATACCTACTTCAGGAAAAATATATCAGTATCCTTTAAGTCATGCATATGGCCAGCAGTTTCCTTCAGGAAGATCATTGTCAGGTTGGCAATTATGGGGCACATAAGGCACTACTAGCTACCCACCTCACCCCATCCTTCAGTCATACAGCCATAACAAGACCTGACCATTGTTCTGTGATCCATTTTTTAGCTTTGAAATTAGAGTCCTAATGTCATTCTTGGATTCTGGTAGTTTAGTTCCCTTTTTGGTACCTTCTCAAGTAGGGCTTGCATTTATTTACTGCTGGTCATAGGGATTTGAATGAACATTTAAATAACTCATTGCAACATTTTAAAGCTCTAACTTTACCTACATGTTATGTATCAGAAATGCCAACTTTGGGGGTACCTTCAAAATGGCGGAGAATTAAGACTTGGCGATCACCGTCCTCTCAACATATACATCAAAATTACATCTACTTGTGGAACAAATCCTAAAGAGCACCTACTGAACACTGGCAGAAGACCTCAGACTTCCCAAAAGGCAAGAAACTCACCACATACCTGGGTAGGGCAAAAGAAAAAAGGAAAAACAGAGACAAAAGAATAGGGATGGGACCTGCACCTCTGGGAGGGAGCTGTGAAGGAGGAAAAGCTTCCATAAACTAGGAAGCCCCTTCACTGGTGGTGACGGGGAGTGGGCAGGGGGAAGCTTCAGACCCATGGAGGAGAGTACAGCAAGAGGGGTGCAGATGGCAAAGCAGAGAGTTTTCCACACAGAGGATTGGTACCAACCAGCACTTACCAACCTGAGAGGCTTCTCCACTCTCCCACTGGGGTGGGTGATGGCTGCAAGCTGAGGCTTGGGCATCACAGGTGAGATGCCAGGGAGAGGACTGGGGATGGCTGTGTGAACACAGCCTGAAAGAGGCTAGTGCATCACAGCTAGCTTAGAGGGAGACCAGGAAAATGGTCATAGGAACATATACATGGATAACTAACTTAAATTTAAATGGATTAAATGTTCCAACCAAAACAGACAGACTGGCTGAATGGATACAAAAACAACACCCATATATATGCTGTCTACCAGAAACCTACTTCACACCTAGTGACATACAGACTGAAAGTGAGGAGATGGAAAAATATATTCCATGCAAATGGAAATCAAAAGAAAGCTGGAATAGCAATTCTCAGACAATATAGATTTCAAAATTAAGACTATTACAAGAGACAAAGGAGGACACTACATAATGATCAAGGGATCAATCCAAGAAGAAGATATAACAATTGTAAATATTTATGCACCCAACATAGGAGCATTTCCATATATAAGGAAAAGTTTAACAGCCATAAAAAGGAAAATTGACAATAACACAATAAAAGTAGGTCACATTAACACCCCAAATTCACCAATGGGCAGATCATGCAAAATTAAAACAAATAAGGAAACAAAAGCTTTAAATGATACATTAAACAAGATGGACTTAACTGATATTCATAGGACATTCCATCCAAAAAACACCAGAATACACTTTCTCCTCAAGTGCTCACGGAACATTATCCAGGATAGATCATATCTTGGGTCACAAATAAAGCCTCAACATATACATCAAAATTACATCTACTTGTGGAACAAATCCTAAAGAGCACCTACTGAACACTGGCAGAAGACCTCAGACTTCCCAAAAGGCAAGAAACTCACCACATACCTGGGTAGGGCAAAAGAAAAAAGGAAAAACAGAGACAAAAGAATAGGGATGGGACCTGCACCTCTGGGAGGGAGCTGTGAAGGAGGAAAAGCTTCCATAAACTAGGAAGCCCCTTCACTGGTGGTGACGGGGAGTGGGCAGGGGGAAGCTTCAGACCCATGGAGGAGAGTACAGCAAGAGGGGTGCAGATGGCAAAGCAGAGAGTTTTCCACACAGAGGATTGGTACCAACCAGCACTTACCAACCTGAGAGGCTTCTCCACTCTCCCACTGGGGTGGGTGATGGCTGCAAGCTGAGGCTTGGGCATCACAGGTGAGATGCCAGGGAGAGGACTGGGGATGGCTGTGTGAACACAGCCTGAAAGAGGCTAGTGCATCACAGCTAGCTTAGAGGGAGACCAGGAAAATGGTCATAGGAACATATACATGGATAACTAACTTAAATTTAAATGGATTAAATGTTCCAACCAAAACAGACAGACTGGCTGAATGGATACAAAAACAACACCCATATATATGCTGTCTACCAGAAACCTACTTCACACCTAGTGACATACAGACTGAAAGTGAGGAGATGGAAAAATATATTCCATGCAAATGGAAATCAAAAGAAAGCTGGAATAGCAATTCTCAGACAATATAGATTTCAAAATTAAGACTATTACAAGAGACAAAGGAGGACACTACATAATGATCAAGGGATCAATCCAAGAAGAAGATATAACAATTGTAAATATTTATGCACCCAACATAGGAGCATTTCCATATATAAGGAAAAGTTTAACAGCCATAAAAAGGAAAATTGACAATAACACAATAAAAGTAGGTCACATTAACACCCCAAATTCACCAATGGGCAGATCATGCAAAATTAAAACAAATAAGGAAACAAAAGCTTTAAATGATACATTAAACAAGATGGACTTAACTGATATTCATAGGACATTCCATCCAAAAAACACCAGAATACACTTTCTCCTCAAGTGCTCATGGAACATTATCCAGGATAGATCATATCTTGGGTCACAAATAAAGCCTTCATAAATTTAAGTAAATTGAAATAATATCAAGCATCTTTTCCAACCACAAACCTATGAGATGAGACATCAATTACAGGAAAAAAATCAGTAAAAAATAAAAACACATGGAGGCTAAACCATATGCTACTAAATTATCAAGAGATCACAGAAGAAATCAAAGAGGAAATCAAATATACCTAGAAACAAATGACAATGAAAACATGATGACCCAAAACCTATGGGAGGCAGCAAAAGCAGTTCTATGAGAGAAGTTTATAGCAATACAATCCTACCTAAAGAAACAAGAAACGTCGCAAATAAACAACCTAACCTTACACCTAAAGCAATTAGAGAAAAAAGAACAAAAAAACCTCAAAGTTAACAGAAGGAAAGAAATCATAAAAATCAGATCAGAAATAAATGAAGGAAAAGATTGCAAAGATCAATAAAACTAAAAGCTGGTTCTTTGAGAAGATAAACAAAATTGATAAACCATTAGCCAGACATCAAGAAAAAATAGAAGACTCAAATCAATAGAATTAGAAATGAAAGAGGAGAAGTAACAACTAACACTGCAGAAATACAAACGATCATGAGATGACTACATACAACTATATGCCAATAAAATGGACAACCTGGAAGAAATGGACAAATTCTTACAAAAGCACAACCTTCCTAGACTGAACCAGGAAGAAATAGAAAATATAAACAAACCAATCACAAGTACTGAAATTGAAACTGTGATTAAAACCCTTCCAACAAACAAAAGCCCAGGACCAGATGGCTTCACAGGTGAAATCTATCAAACATTTAGAGAAGAGCTAATACCTATCCTTCTCAAACTCTTCTAAAATATAACAGAGGAAGGAACACTCCCAAACTCATTCTACGAGGCCACTATCACCCCGATACCATAACCAGACAAAGATGTCACAGAAAAAGAAAACTACAGGCCAATATCACTGATGAATATAGAAGCAAAGATCCTCAACACAATACTAGCAAAGAGAATACAACAGCACGTTAAAAGGATCATACACCATGATCAAGTGGGATTTATCCCAAGAATGCAAGGGTTCTTCAATATACACAAATGAATCAATGTGATAAACCATAATAAAACATTGAAGGAGAAAAACCATATCATCATCTCCAAAGTTGCAGAAAAAGCTTTTGACGAAATTCAACATCAATTTATGGTAAAAACCTGACAGAAAGTAGTCACAGAGGGAACTTAACATAATAAAAGCCATATATAATGAACCAAAAGCTAACATCGTTCTCAGTGGTGAAAAACTGAAGCCATTTCCACTAAGATCAGGAACAAGACAAGGTTGCCCAATCTCATCACTATTATTCAACATAGTTTTGTAAGTTTTTGCCACAGCAATCAGAGAAATAAAATAAATAAAAGGAATCCAAATGGCAAAAGAAGAAGTCAAAGTGTCACTGTTTGCAGATGACATGACACCATGCATAGAAAATACTAAAGATGCTACCAGAAAACTACTAGAGCTAATCAATGAATTTGGTAAAGTAGCAGGATACAAAATTAATGCACAGAAATCTCTTGCAGTCCTATATACGTATAATGAAAAATCTGAAAGAGAAATTAAGGAAACACCCCCATTTACCACTGCAACAAAAAGAATAAAATACCTAGGAATAAATTTACCTAAGGAGACAAAAGATGTGTATGCGGAAAACTATAAGACACTGATGAAAGAAATTAAAGATGATACAAACAGATGGAGAGATATACTATGTTTTGGATTAAAATAATCAGCAGTGTGAAAAAGACTATACTACCCAAAGCAATCTACAGATTCAGTGCAATCTCTATCAAACTACCAATGGCATTTTTCACAAAACTAGAACAAAAAATTTCACAATTTGTATGGAAACACTAGAGACCTCGAATAGCCAAAGCAATCTTGAGAAAGAAAAATGGAGCTGGAGGAATCAGTCTCCCTGAATTCAGACTATACTACAAAGTTACAGCAATCAAGACAGTATGGTTCTGGCACAAAACCAGAAATATAGGTCAATGGAACAGGATAGAAAGCCCAGAGATAAACCAATGCACATATGGTCACCTTATCTTTGATAAAGGAGGCAAGAATATACAATGGAGAAAAGACAGTCTTTTCAAAAATTGGTGCTGGGAAAACTGGATAGCTCCATGTAAAATAATGAAATTAGAATACTACCTAACACCATACACAAAAATAAACTCAAAATGGATTACAGACCTAAATGTAACAACAGACACTGTAAAACTCTTTGAGGAAAACATTGGCAGAACACTCTATGACATAAATCACAGCAACATCCTTTTTGACCCACCTCCTAGAGAAATGGAAATAAAAACAAAAATAAACAAATGGGACTAATGAAACTTAAAACTTATTGCACAGCAAAGGAAACCATAAACAAGACAAAAAGACAACCCTCATAATGGGAGAAAGTATTTGCAAATGAAACAACTGACAAAGGATTAATCTCCAAAATTTACAAACAACCCATGCAGCTCAATATCAAATAAACAAACAACCCAATTCAAAAATGGGCAGAAGACCTAAATAAACATTTCTCCAAAGAAGATATACAGATTGCCAACACACATATGAAAGGATGCTCAACTTCACTAAACATTAGAGAAATGCAAATCAAAACTACAATGTGGTATCACCTCACACTGGTAAGAATTGTCATCATCAAACATTTACCAACAGTAAATGCTTGAGAGGGTGTGGAGAAAAGGGATCCCTCTTGCACTGTTGGTGGGAATGCAAATTGATAAAGCCACTTTGAAGAACACTATGGAGGTTCCTTAAAAACTAAAAATAGACTACCTTTTGACCCAGTAATCCCACTACTGGGCATATACCCTGAGAAAACCATAATTCAGGAAGAGTCATGTACCACAATATTCATTGCAGCTCTATTTGCAATAGCCAGGACATGGAAGCAACCTAAGTGTCCATTGACAGATGAATGGATAAAGAAGATGTGGTACATATATACAATGGAATATTGTTCAGCATAAAAAGAAACGAAATTGAGTTATTTGTAGTGAGGTGGATGGATGTAGAGACTGTCATACAGAATGACATAAGCCGTAAAGAGAAAAAAATTATACCATATGCTTACACATATATACGGAATCAAAAAAATATATAAGGTTCTGAAGAACCTGGGGGCAGAACAGGAATAAAGATATAGATAGAGAATGGACTTGAGGACACGGGCAGAGGCAAAGGTAAGCTGAGATGAAGTGAGAGTGTGGCATGGACATATTTACACTATCATATGTGAAATAGATAGCTAGTGGGAAGCAGCCGCATAGCACAGGGAGATCAGCTCAGTGCTTTGTGTTCACCTAGAGGTGTGGGATAGGGAGGGTGGGAGTGAGACACAAGAGGGAGGCGATATGGTGATATATATATATATATATATATATATATATATATACAGCTGGTTTACTTTGTTATAAAACAGAAACTAACTATTGTAAACAATTATACTCCAATAAGGATGTTAAAAAAATTTAAGGAAGAAAAGAAATGCCATCTTTGAATATCGAAAAAAATTCATGAACTCAAAGTCCTCTGCTACATAGCCAAATTTTCCAGAAATGGAAGTGTAGACCAGCATTTCCCAAACTGAAAAATTATGTGTTACCCTTCAAGTTTATTAGATTATCAGTTTAGGGAACCATTTTTTTAAATGGTGTAATTTTGGAAACCTGCACACTCTCTCTTCCAGCCTTCTTCCCCACCACCACCTATACATTCATAGTCTTTGTGTGCAAATTAGAGCCTCAAAGACCTCCTATGAAAATGTCTGGTTTGTGATGTTTATTTCAGTGTTATCCAACCATCTGTGTTCAAAGAAACCTTGAATCAGAGAATATCTACAAATAGATACTGGGAGAGTAGTGGTTCACAAAACCCACTTTGGGAAACACTGGGGTAGATGAAGTTACAACAGAGAGGGGGTAACTAGCTTTGTACATTCTTCAAGTCTTTTCTCAAGAACAATGAACCAAAGGAGCCATACCACTTTCCTCTCTTGTTTGTATATGTGTACATATGTTGAGCTTCTATTAAAACTACCATTATAGTATGCCCTGCCTACAGCCATTCATGATACTTACTTTTATAACATTTATCATTTAGTGTCAGTTACTTTAATAGCATTTATCTGATTTTCATAACAGTCCTTCAATGTGGGTATTAATATTCTACTTACAGATGATGACACTACAGTTCAAGTAGTTTAAAAATTCCTTCAGTTCATTTGGGCGATCGCATTTTTCCCCATCATACTGAGGTGCCTCCTTTATGTGTATCCTTCTGTAAGAAGACTCTGAGCTTCTAATGGTCAGGGATTGTCTCAAACTAACATTTGATTTCAACACCTTCTCCACTAGCTGCATGAATTGACTTGGTAATCCCCTAGAAATTTTTCTTTGTCTTTAGGTGTGTGTGTGTGTGAGTGTGTGTGTGTGTGTGTGTGTGTGTGTATATATATATATAATGTTTGCAAGTGTGAAAATTTGTTATAGACAGATTTAATGATTACCAGAAAAGTTAGTAAAGATGAAGTTCTGAGAAATGTTATCTAAATGGTGGATTGTTTAGCCCCAACAGGTTAACTTTCCATTTACCTGGGCTGTGGGTATATCACTAGAATAAGTCTCAAATGACCTGGAAATAAGAAAATAGAATATCAACAGTCTTTCATATGCTATGATCTGATATTTTGAATTATGTTATTAATTCATTCTTCCTTTTTATTCATTTTCTCTTTTTTCCTAAGTGTTTGGGCCTAAAATAGGTCATAATTTAACCACAATGTCTAAAATTAAGACAATCAACGTTTGACACTATATTTATATGCCATGCACCTTGTAACAAAATTTCCATACTTTACACCCATATCATTCTATGAAACACCAACGTCACTTTTTAAATGACACATTCATAATTATTTTCAATTCAGTATCTCAGATCTGATAAACAGAGTCGAGTAGCTTAAGCAGCATTGGGTATATCCTTAACGTCTTGCAGCCTCCCGTTACTTCTCAGATGGCCTGATCTCTTCAGCCCTACACAGTGTGCTATTTTGAACAGAATATTTTCTCTGAAACCTTACCAAAAATGTCCATTCAGTTGCTTAACCTAAGCTTTCTTCATAGAAGCTTTTGAAATTTAATTGAGGACACTTCAAGAGTTTTAATAATACAAACCATACACATAATAGGAAGAGAACAGATAACTTTAAAGGAATGAACCTTCTGAAAGTTCTTTAGAACATAGTGTATGAACTTACACTGCATTTATTGTTATTATATGAAGAAACTGGCCATGAGGTGCATTAGAGCTCAGATATAATCCTTTCATCTAGAGATACTCTGTACTCTAGTAGAGAAATGAAGTATTGTTCAAATGAGTCCTAAACCAAGAGACATGTACTAGCCAGTAGAGTTGGAAGAGAAGATTGTGGCAAGAGAATACCTTGGGAGGAGAAAAGTAATTTTTACAGGTGGGAAGAGGAGGAGGTAACAGGGGAAACAAGAACTGAGATTTCAAAGCTAACTTCCCTCACCTAATATGAGTTGTTAACATTTTTGGAATGACTGTCGCCACTTTTACTTGCAAAGCATATCCAGAGATCATGTCTTAAAGTGGATTAATATGAATTGAAATCCTAACTGTGAACATACTTTATCCAAAATGATTGGCTGAGAGCAGAATTAGTAATATAAAGTCCTTATTAGCAGAGTGGAATTAATGGAGTGATGAAACGGGAAATAGTTAACACGTAGAATTATGAAAAGGTAGTGCCTAGAACATGTGTATGACTGCACTCATTTTTTAAAACGTTCCATTTGTATCTTAACTACTTAGAAAAATGACAGCCTTTCCCTGGCACACATCAGGTTCAAAAACTGGTGATACACATGAAACAATTTCCCTTGAAGTGTTTCCTCAGATATGCTGTCAACGTCAGTATAAGCTCTGAAAATAAGCCATTGAGTGGAAATCACTTGCTGCCTAAATTATTCCTCGTTGCTGAAGTTGGACTATCACTAACACCTAAGTAAAAATATAGCTCTTATAAATATCTACACCCAAGCAAAAGACTACCTCTACCCACAGACAGACTATTGAACCAATTATTCTAAATATCCAGATTATTTGGCCGCACGGTGCCCTTATACAAATCATTTTGACATATGAAAAAAAGAATGACTGAAGTACACGTGTGCATTTTCCAAGAAGCATTGTATCTTCAAGGTCTTTATTGCAATGTCTACCAAAATCAGCATGATAGTATATAAAAAGCAATTGTTTTGGAAGGATCACGTTATCAACATTTTGTATTTGTGATGCTAACTTATCTGTCCCTCATTTTAAAATCTGTAACCTACATTGGAGACATCATAGATCCTTATACTGAGGGTGACATGCAGTAAGCTGGATAATTATGTTTACTTTATTATTTTTTTAATTTGAAGTCTTTCATCTGTCAGTAATGAATCACAGGTGACAAAAGGTGGTGAAATCAGATGGAACCAGAGAAGGAGTGTAATTTTTCTAACAAGGGAGAAGAATTTTTCTAACCAAGGAGAAGAATACGATTGAATTCACTGTGTGGGCTCACAGTATGTAACCATCAGAGTACCAAAAGTCTAAGCAGAGCATCTTTGAGCCAGAATAGCTGATTACACCAATGAAATATCAAGACTGAGGAATGTCAGTGCTATCTTATCAGGAGAGCTGTCTCACAGATGTATGCAGATATGGTGTAGCATATGAAAGAATCACTTCATAGGAAAGGGAAGAAATCTACAAGGAGAAGTGGAAATGATTAAGGCCTCAGTCCTAGGAAAATTCCTCATAATTCTAATATGAACCGTATTTAAACCAAGAGTTCTGAGTATATAAACCTAGGCAGACTTACTTATCCTATCACTTATCTGTCATTAAAAACTTTTATAAGCATTTTATACTTTTTAAACTGGCATGTGGGACACTAGACAATCTGTCCCAAATTATGTCAATATCATGCCAGAGGATTCCAGAAGTATCTATTTACATTTATTCCAGAAGGTTCTAGCTACATTTAATTTGTAATTAATTCTCATATGTGTCATACACTTCCAAGGTTTTCCAACTTTGATTAGGTTTTTCTTTTTGCCTAAAATTACCTTATCCATTCTGTTTTGGCTCACTTATATCATCTATATGAAGTCTTTAGAAGACTAACCTTAAAATTTTCCTCTTCTGTGATCTCTGCATTGATGATACCTTTCTCTGTAGTGTCAAAAAAAAAAAAAACTTATCCTTATCTTTTTAAAAATACTTACACAACATTGCTTTAAAAATTTGTTTGCATGTGTTCCTTTTATAGTAAACATGTCATTGCTTCTAGGTTAAGGATCCTGTATTTTTATTGTCAGAGGTCAGAAGTGAGCCTAACACATAGTATAATACATATTAGAGTGTTCAATAAATATGTATTGAATAAAAACAAGAACACATTAATCTCACTTCCAGCCCTAATTTGTATCAATACTTGAGGAATTCCCAACCATTTCCTATATTGCATTCTCCTGGAATATGAAAGGTCAGGTTGTATAGTAGAAAGTAAAATGTTTAGGCAGACAGGCTTATCTTGAGTTCTGATTGAGAGGTAGTTATTACATGCTATGCAACCTGTAGAAAATCACAATACTTCTAGTCTCAGAGGGAGTTGGACCTTTTAAGACCTCTCCAGTTAGAAGCATTTACATTCTTTTGAATATGTGATCCATTTGACTTGGGCTACCAATTTTAGACTCACAAATAATTAGCCTGTCAGTATATTAATGAAAACCTTTTAGACAAACTCACAGTATATAAACTACATAACTAAATGTCATGGAAATTTACTCTAGGTTGTAGTTATGAAAAGAGATGTTCTTAGGTGGGATAATTATTAGTTTTTGTTTCTTAGCAATAAAATTTAAGTGATGCTGTTCTGAAACAGAACAGAATGGAACTTAATACTACTGATGTCAATCAGAATGCCAAACTACCAAAAGAGATGGGGAAAATTACTCCACATACCATAGAACACACACCTACACACACACATCAGAGCGTAGCTTATGGAACATGAGGAACCAAATGCTCATTAACTGGCAGTCCGAAGACTTGAGTAATCCTACCATCAAGAAGTTAATTATACCCTGACATAGCAAGTAATTTCCTCTTGGGACTACTTTTCCATAAACAGGTAGAATGAGAGTGGTAGACCAAATTATCTTTAAACTCCTTTATAGCTTACACATTTGATTATTCTATATTTTCTGAATTCAAAACAAAACAAAACACAGACCTGTAAATTCCTGGTAGTCTCATTAATGTATACCTTCTGTTGGTTGGACAGTGTGGAGACGTTCCTTATCAGATGAGGATTGCAAGTTTTCCATTACACTCACAATGTGATTAATTTACTGGTTCTGGTTCTTCTTAGCATTAGTACAGAATGAAGAAAGTGTCATTATTGTATATTATTTGGCCTTGGGGAAATAAGTTTTGAGTTTTTCCCAGATGTGAAAAAAAGTCATGACCTTATTCTGGATAAATGATCAATTAGTTAAGGAAGGCTGACTCTCCAAACTATGGAACTCAATTGCAAATAATCTAAACATTTCTCCCCTTAAACCCTCTAAACGTACTCCATTATTTATAGCCATCTATCCTGCCATTCTGGTGAAAATAAAAATGTTGTAAATAAGTGTGCTGATAATGTCCAAATTAATATATTCATCAATACTGGGGGGCTGAGTGTGTTGCATAATCAATTTGAATAATGAGAAAAAAAATGGAATTGTCTCTATGCAAATAAACTTTAAAGAATTGAGCAGTTTTCCAGAGTCTCGAAATTGGACAATTGGTCAGATTAACTGCAGAACATTATTTAACTTACCCTTGTTTCTTGTGTCTCTGTTTTGTCTATGAATTCTTGTGCAACCTAGTTTCTACCTGAGTCTAAACGGTGATAGCTCCAACTGTCTGCTGCACTTTATTCATTATTAAGCTTTGTTCTGACAAATTTATAAAATCTATTTTCAGCAAAATTTAAAGCCCCCATAAAATAAAAAATGGATATTTCATCCAATTTGCTTGAAAACTGCTTAAAACTGAGCAATATTAACTATGTTCCTGTCTAACAATAGAATCAGTTTGTATAAATACACTATCATATCAAGAAATTCTGCAACATATGAAAAGATAACAAAAAGTGAGTAAATCTTCCAAGATCTTTTTAGATCTTTAACTCAATTAGAATTGTTTGATATTATTAAGAAAGAAAATTGAGGAAGTACTAAAAAGAAGATAAAAGACAAATAATTTATATTCACATTATTCAGTGATTTCCAAGGTTTATTTCTTTTTAGTCTTTCTTTATATGCGTAGGTTTAATTTCTTATTCACACAATTATTATATATAGATAATTTTATAGCAAGCATTTTCACATAACATATGGATTAATACTACTCTTTTTAATCATAAGAATGTATTTATTCAAGTTTAACTGAACACCTAACAACTGACATTTTTTAAAAAAATTATCAATGAATTTATTTAGTAACAATATTGTCTTCACATCTTTAGACCAACTTCAAAATTCTGACATAGAAACATAATAATGTGAAGACATCCAATCTGTATCACAGTGACATATTTTTTGTTTGAAGTGACATATTTTTTGTTTGAAGTATAGTTGATTTACAATGTTGTGTTAGTCTGCTGTACAACAAAGTAATTCAGTTATATATATATATATATAATTTTTCATATTATTTCCCATTATGGTTTATTACAGGATATTGGATGTAGCTCCCAGTGCTCTGTGGTGCTATACTGTAGGGCTTGTTTATCTATTTTATCTATAGTAATGTGTATTTTATATTTTTATATAGTTTATCTATTTTATGTATAATAGTTTGTACCTGCTAACCCCAAACTCCTAATTTATCCCTCTGCAACCCCTTTTCCCCTTGGTAACCATGAATTTGGTTTCTATGTCTGTGAGTCTGTTTCTGTTTTGTAAATGGGTTCATTTGCATTTTATTTTAGTTTCCACATATACATGCTATCATATGGAATTTGTCTTTCTCTTTCTGACTTCACTTAGTATGGTAATCTCTAGGTCCATCCATATTGCTGAAAATGTCATTATTTCATCATTTTTATGGCTGAGTAGTATTCCATTTTGTATATATACCACATCATCTTTATCCATTATCTGTCGATGGACATTTAGATTGCTTCCATGTCTCGGCTATTGTAAATAGTGCTGCTATGAACATTGGAGTGCATGTATATTTTTGAATTATGTTTTCTTCCAAATATATGTCTAGGTGTGAGATTGCTGGATCATATGGCAATTGTATTTTTTAGTTTTTTAAGGAAACTCCATACAGTTCTCCATAGTGGCTGCACTAATTTACATTCCCACCAACAGTGTAAGAGGGTTCCCTTTTCTCCATACCCTCTCCAGCACTTGTTATTTGAAGACTTTTCAATGATGGCCATTCTGACTGGTGTGAGGTTATACCTCTTTGTAGTTTTGATTTGCATTTCTCTAATAATTAGTGATTTTGAGCATCTTTTTATGGGTCTGTTGGCCATCTGTATATCTTCTTTGGAGAAATGTCTATTTAGGTTTTCTCCCACTTTTTGATTGGGTTGCTTTTTGTTTGTTTGTTTGTATGAGCTGTTTGTATATTTTGGAAATTTATCACTTGTTGGTTGCATCATTTGCAAATATTTTCTCTCAGTACATAGGTTGTTTTTTTCTTTTGTTTATGGTTTTCTTTGCTGTGCAAAAGCTTTTAAGTTTGATTAGGTCCCATTTGTTTATCTTTGCTTTTATTTCTATTGCCTTGGGAGACTGACCTAAGAAAACATTGCTATGATTTTTGTCAGAGAATGTTTTGCCTATGTTCTCTTCTAGTTTTATGGTGTCATGGCTTATATTTAAGTCTTTAAGCCATTTTGAGTTTATTTTTGTGTATGGTGTGAGGGTGTGTTCTAACTGTAGTCTTTATGGTTTTATATATATATATAGTATCATGTTATCTGTATATAATACAATTTTACCTCTTCCAATTTTGATAAGTTTTATTTTGTTTTCTTGTCTGACTGTTGTGGCTAGGTCTTCCAATACTACAATGAACAGAAATGGTGAGATTGGGCATCCTTGTCTTGTTCCAGATTTTAATGGGAAGGTTTTCACCTTTTCACCATAGAGTATTATGTTGGCTGTGGGTTTGTCATAAATAGCTTTTATTATGTTTTGATATATTCCCTCTATACCCACTTTGGTAAGAGTTTTTATCATGAATGTATGTTGAATTTTACCAGATGTTTTTTCTGCATCTCTTGACATGATCATGTGGTTTTACATTTTGATAAATTCATTAAAACAATGCTTGTTTTAGAATATTATCGCTATTATTTTTACAATTAATAATAATCATATCTGTAACTTACTGATTTTCCTGAGCTAATTACTTATATAAATATTATATTCAAATTTTTCCTTACATCTAAGATGGAAATAGAGCTATTTTTCTCTATTGCTGATAAGAAAATGAGGTAAGAGATATTAAAATATTTCCTCAAGGTCAGAGAGAGAATAAAGTAGGGACATGACACCTATCTGTATGTGTTTTTAGTCACTATTCCATTGAAAGTTAAACAAAGTTGAAATAGAAAGATACAGAGGTTGAGGCATGGGTCTATTCCAACAGAAAATAAACAGAAAAACAGAAGCAAACACAATATATTGACCAATAACCCACTCTTCATTTTGCTTTTTTCAGTGGGGTTCTGTTCTTCATGATCTTTTCTTTCTTAGCTTTTTAAATGTGATAGAACACATTAAACTCCCTTAAATTTTGCAGAATTTTGTGCTCCATTCCTTACTGATCCCTAAAATTTAGGGGGCAAACTCCCAAAGGGAACTTACTATAGAACCTAATTTACCTTCCTGACCCTGTCCATCTGTCAGGGTATGGCACACAGTGAAGCTGGGGAGTACTGCCTGTGTCTCAGATTAAGAATCTGCCAACATCCTTTTCCAGAAAAAAGGAGAAACTGGATGGGAAATGCAAAGTCAACATTTAAATGCACACATGATAACATTTTGCATATGAGGCTGAATTACACAGAACAATAACAATTTTAGATCAATGAAAATTATTCATTATAATATTGTAGAAGACATTTGAAGATTACAGGACTCAGAAGTAATTATTCTGAAAATATTTCCTTGATGAAACAGAAGTAATTTTCTCAAAAATACTTATATAAAATATTGAATAAAAATAAAAACTAAAAACAATGTTATTCAAAATAAAAGCTCAACTAGGAAAATTGAAAAACTTAAAAATAGAAACCCTTATTAGCAATATAGAGCATCACTTTTAGAATATTTTGGTACTACAGAAACATTTTTCAAAGAGATAGAGAGAAAATATAATGGAAAATAAGTATAAAGTTTTAAAAACATGAATTAAATATGTCCAATAATATAGAATAAATGGTTCTGAAACAATAATTGAAAAAAAATTTCTTATATATAAAATTAAACTAGAGATTTCACATTAAGAAGGTTCATACTATTCCAAACAAAGGTAGTGATCAGCGATTAATGTCAAGATACTGAGTAAAGTGATATTTAAACAATTAAGAAAATATTTTTAAAATTTGTAAGTGGGACAAATTTCCTGCAGAAGCTTTAAATTCAATTTAATCTACAAATTTCCCTTTGTACCAATACATTCAATTAGTAGGAAAATATACACAAAATCATAAGGGGAAACTGTATGGACTCCAGATTTTATATTCCTACTGACCTGTAATTTATATGAAAAGGCAGTGGAAAGATAATTCTCCAAAATAAGAAGATAGAAAATATAACATGCAATTACCTTTGCTGTAAAATTACTTAAAAATATTTATAACATTGCTGAGCAATAATCATAACAATAATTAATGAAAGGAGAAGTTGCATTTGAAAATAGCTAGAGACATTTTTCTTCAAGTAGCCATGTATTTACGTTTTTCTTTCAGTCTGTTATAGGATTCTTCATACAGATCATACATATTCATTATTAAAAGAATTTAGTCATGAATTCTTTCTCATATCTGCTTTCATTTCTCCTCTCAGCTAGCTCAAAATCATCTCATGCTTAAGATTTAATTCTGGATATTCCTTACCTCATGGAATCTCTGCCTGTGATTTTACATTTTGGTCAAGAATAATTGCAAACTACAATTATTTAAGCCAGACCTTGAAATAGACTTGATATTTCAATCTTCCGTATCTCTAATCCATCACAAAGTACCAGTGATTCTAGATCCAAATTATTACTCAAACTTACCACCCTTCCACTTAGTTATTGCCACACCCTAAACCAATCCTCCACAATTTTGTGCTTCAAATATTACAGCATATTCCTGAGTATCTCATAAAACGTTCTGTTCATTCCTTACCCCAATACACATCTACACACAATGATTCATCTTAAGCATACTGGCCAGGGTGATATTTTTTTTCTCCAATCAGATTATTACATCTGCTTTGAACTCCCTTTACCCTGTATCTTTGTCTGCTGTCATTTCTTGGGTCTTAATTAAATTTCCTTCCTCAGTGTCAATCTTTGACTCTCAAATCAATAGCTGTTCTTCACAATTTATTTCATGTTACCGTGTAGTTTCTTTCAGAGTGCTCATCACAAATTGTAATCATATACTTTTTACACAGTGTTTATCATAATCTGTAACTATTAATTTCATGACTTCCATCTCTGCTATGTTGTGAAGTCCTTGACAAAGGGGCCCATATGGGTTTGGGGTAATTTGTGTATATCCTTGCCTAGAGTAAGTACTCACTACTACAGGATTACTTAACAATTAGCAATTATTTTCTTTTATGTTGCCACTGAAGAATGTTTCAAGTGACATAAGATAGGTATGTAAGACATATTGTGTTAATTCAGAGGAACGATAGCATTCATTTAATGGTTTGAAAGTTAACCATTTAGAATAGCTTGATTGTAAACTGCTGATAGATTTGATTTCAAGAAGCTAAGATCATGAGCATTTCATTCAGGGCATGTAGGATTCCTTGCAATGGCACTTAGATGGACATGTTTATGAAAAAAGAACCAACCAGTACTTCCTCAATAAATCATATACTGATAGACCTTAGAAAGGAGAAAAAGTGGGATGAGGTGAGGGGGTGCTGAGACCAAGGTAATGAGGAGGACTTTCTCCTCTAGCAAAAAATATTGGATGGTAAGCGTTTACAGCTTGTGTATGCATACATTAATTCAGATGCACTGAATTAATGTCATGGAAAATCTTTATTTGAAAGAAGTGGGTGGGCACTGAAGAGAAGAAGCTTGTGCATTGCCACCTGAAATTATTCTCAGCAGCAAGAAGACACATTTAAGGGCATTGAACACACATGATATGGCAGAGGGCTATCACCATTATTTTAAAATGAACCAAGGAATTAAAACCCAGCTTTCCACCATTTACAAGAAAGTAATCTTGTTTCTAACTACCAATTTTTATAGACAACAATTTATGAGAGAAATAAATTACTTTTAAGCACTTTCTGTGTGAGAGAAGGTAAAAGCCAGAATCTTCCTTCTTGTGCCGTGACTCAGGTAAATTTGGAGAAATAATTTACTTAGCTACATAATTGTGGCTTTTCATTATTGGTGAGGTAAGCAGAAATCTCCTCAATATTAATAAACTACTCCCTCCACTAGCACCACTGTCATCATTATATCCTAATACCAAGTACCCAAGCATATTGCAAATGACAGAATTTGTAACTTTTATTCACGTTCAACACTGTTGATGGTATTTTTAGTCATTGAGAACATTAAACTGCATGTTCTTTTCAGATTAAACACCAGTGGCTCATCAAAAACAGCTGCAGAATTTCTAAAAGAGTGAATGGTGGGACACATGAGCACAGTTTTGCCCATTATTCTGGTTTTCAGTAATATCAGCTCTCTGCCTGACTTCTGGTTTTCTGTTATTAATGTCCATTGTGGAAATAAGTTTTTCCTGCGTTTCTCAGAAGGAAAAAGGGAAGGTTTATCTGTCAGTGGTTTCTCTATTAGAACAAACACTGTGACCCCACACACACCACCCGCAAATCTGAGCATTATTTCTTAGAGTTATCAATCGCATTAGCCAGAACACTGTGAGAGGAAGCATGAGATACCATTATTACAAGCAGCTAAACATTCATGCTTTAAAGAAAGTTATATATTGCAAAGGAGCATAAATTGGAATTGATTTCATTAGAGAAATTTAACACCCGCTAAATAATGATACTATTTTTTCCTTAGGGACACCATTGTATTACAGTTTTGCTTCACTAAATTAAAAACGCTATCAAGTTGGTAGTAAATTGTGAAGCCTGTTACTGAGCAAACTCTAAAGGCCATTTGGAGGCCAGGAGCTCATATATATCAACAGAAACAAATTAGACACAAAGTTTAAATTAGGAAACTTTGAAAACACATCAACATTTTATCATTTTTTGTTTGTTTTCGTTAATGCTCCATCTTAATGACTCAGCAGATGACTCCACTAATGTTTAGCTGGTGAAGGAGATAAATTTAATGTTGAGTATTTGAGAGTTCAAGAATATTTGGACTGTGGACTGCTCTACTATAATCGGAATTTATTCCAAATGAGTTTCTCTATACTGTTTTCTAAATGAGTGCTTAAAATACCCTGGTAAATAATCCCAATGGAATACTTTTGAGAACTGGTCAATGACCAGCCACTTTTTGTTTCCTGGAAGTTCAGTGTTAATGCTCTAGAATTGGAAAGCTTGTAAATATGGGGGACGGAGCAAGTACTAAACTGAAATGGATGACTGAATCATCTTAGGAAGAAGGGCTCTGTCCTGATTTTATTTTTGTTAGTGGCATCAATCAATCAAAATATCACAAACATTAAGGGGTACCAGGGTAGAGACTGAAGGAACAAAGCAGAAGGCTTGAAGGGACTAAAAGCTATCAGGTTGTGAGAAGAATTCCTGCCCCTGAAGTAAACACCCACAAGCCAAACACCACTAGAAAATATGCATTCCTGATGGTAGTTAAGCACAAAATGAAAATGAAATATAGGACCCATTCCAGTGAAAGAGAGTAATGTGATATTACAAGTCTGGATAAATCTAAGGCATCTTTCCAGTTTTGTAGGTGTAGAAAAATGAAAAATAAATTTACTGCCCTCTTACCTAAAAAAAATCTCTAGGTAATTTTCAATTTTTATGCAGTCCTTCTGTGCAAGACTTTTGACTTTAAATGCATATTAACTTGTGGTTGAATGTACCTTTTATAAAAAATTGCCTATGAAATTTTTAAATCCTCTCATAATTTTGTGTTCCAATTTCATCAAATTGTGAAATTACATGTCCCTCAATAAACTAAATTGCAATGTCTGCAGAACTTCTTGCTGCTTTACACAGGAAAGTAAGTTTTGTTTTCCTTCTAGAATTTTTGAGATTCTTGGGTAGATCCTCATTGGTGCATTTAAACATCTGATTACATCCTTCTTATTCATGCTATTTTCTTTACTCTGTTTTTCCAACTACTGTCACAGATCTTTCCCTTAAATCACTACAGTAATTGAGGATACCATACTGCTACTTTTTACTACAAGCATGGAAATACAACACTGTCAGTAAATATGTGGCTATTTTATGGCTCAGAAGCCCAGGTTTAACTTAATTTGGGCTCTTTATCCCACTAATGTGCTTCCACTTGTTGCAAAAATCCCCTATCCCCATCAAAACAATGTTTACCACTTGCCAATTCCTCAGACTAAATTCTGAGAATGAAGTCCCGGAGGGAAAATCACCCTCCCTTTAATTTAAGCCCTACCTCCACAGTCCTCTTTCCTGATTGTTCATCAACATTTCAAGAATGATGGTAATTATGATCCAAGATAAGGAAATTCCTTCAAGGGAATCACACCACTTTAAGGAATGTATTCATGCCCAATATCTCCCAATAGAACGTTGAATTCAGAACATGATAGTGCAATCTAAGGCCACTCAAATTCCTTCTTGTACAGAATATAATAAATAAAAGATTATTTTTGTTCTTTAAGCTATAACAAGGCCAGTCCATTTCCTGTTCATAATTGTTGCTGAGTCCAAGCTCGTACTGCTTGCCATACAACAAGCCAATAAATTGAGAGACAAGGTGCTGGGTCATGGAATAGCAACGTTACTCAGAAAACCAGCAGACTGAGAAGATGATGGACTAGGGTCCCAAAGAACCATCTTGCTTGGGTTTGGATGCTAGTTTCTTTTATAGAACAAAGAGGAGTGAGGTGAGGATGTAAAGTAAAAAAAAAAAGTGATAAATAGTTGCAAATATTTCCTGGTTTAGGCCAGACTCCAGAGGGGATTGCTAATTTCTTCTGCCCTGCAGCCATTCACAGGTGGGCCTGGTCATGATGTTTCTTGTGAGCTGAACAAAGGTATTTTAGCTTAACTTTAGATAGAGCCCACAGAGTCACAAGCAAATTATATAAGCTCCTAATATGATTTTTCCAACAGCCTTTGTGATCAACATTCTCCTCCACTTCCCAGTGCCTATATGCCTTATTTTCCCCTTAGGTAAGACCCATGTGGGGCTTACTGAAACTGCTCTTTTGATTTAAATTGACCAATTTGCCCTTAGCCCAGGACACTTCTCTATTTCAATTTCTCTTGTGGTCAGCTGTTGAACAGTGGTTCACCATCCAGCACCCTGTGCTCCACTTAATAAATGTTAATGCTGTGGGCCTCTCTCATCTGCAAACTTGTATACCCTAGTTTAGGAAAATTTTCCTGTAATATTTATTTTATGATATCCTTCTTACTATTTTTCCTTTTCTTCTGGAACCTCATTTTTTTAGATATTGTAATTTCTTAGAGCCTGTTTAACTCAATTTGTATTAACTTTTTCTCATATAATTTCTGTGTCCTTTGGTTATATTTTCAGGGAGTATTTTTCAACCATATTGTCCTAAACCTTGTGTAGTTTTTTTTTTTTTTAATTTAGAAATGTTATGTTTTTCACTTTAATGAAATCATTTTTTTGTGTTTATTTTCCTTTTAGAGTATTTTCTATTTTTTGAAATAATAAAAATAATTGCTGATCTATTTTTAAAAATGTTGTAATCTTCCTGCAATGAGTCATATTTTTTATGAATTTATTCTTTATGTTTATTCCCATGTATTTGCGTTGGTCTCTGTCTTTCTTGTTGGAGAATTTTTCAATTATATGGTGGCTCTTAACTATTGTTCTTGTTTGTGTGTTTTCTTTTTACTTTTCTTTTTTTTTTCTTAATTACTAGAATGAAACTTCACCAATAAACCATTGCAATTTGATTGAGTGTCTCCTACAGTTGTGACAGAAGTGATATGCTAATTCTAATAAAAGTTATGTTTACTAATTACATCCTTATAAGAACAAAATTTCAGTTGTTCTTCATCCACCCTCCAGATATTAATATTATGTTTTAAGAATTTTAGTTCCATTGCATTACCTCATTTATATTTTATATATCACAGTCCTTTTTCTTGTTACAATTATCTGATTCTTGAACTTTTTAGAATTCCGTATTGTTTTATTTGTAGGGTGTATATCTTTGTATATTTCTCTTAGTGGTCACTCAGTATTAGAGTATACCTAAGTTAACTATCACAGTCATCTGGTAACAATATTTTATAACAGTAAAATATAAGAACATTAAAATATTTGATAACAGTAAAGTGTGGAAAACTTACTCCCCTTTAGGTCCTTTTATCATTCTTGTTTACAAATATCAAGGTCTTTAGTATCAGATGGTGTTATATTTTGTTTCAGGCATCAAACATGATTATCAGATACATGAGGAAAAGGATAGTCTATTGTTCATATGTGTATTTCTGCTGTTTTAGTCATTCTTTCATCTTTCCTGGTGCTCCAAGATTTCTTCTTTTATCATTGCCTTTCTGTTTGAAGAAACTTTTTTTAGCCATTCTTTAACTATTGCTCTGATAGAAAAAATGTATATTTTTTTTAACCTAAGAATGTCATTATTCCCTCTTTATTCTGGAGGGTTTCACCAAATATAGAATTTGTGGTTGACCTTACTTTCAATACTTGAAAAACCTTCCATGTCCTTCTGCCTTCAGTGGTTTTAGATGAGAAATCTGCTGTCATTCATTTTAATGTGCCCTTAGAGGTAACACATGCTTTCTACCTGGCTGCTTTCAATAACTTTTCTTTGTCTTTTGTTCTCAAAAATGTAATTATGATGCATTTTGTCATGAATTATGGGATTTTATTGTATTTGGATCACTCAACATCTTGAATGTGTAGGTTTATTTCTTTAATCAAATTTGGAAAAAAATCAGCCATTATTTCTTTGAATATTCTTGCAGCCCTCGTTCTTTTCTATCAATGATACCAATGTTGGCTCTTTTATTATTTCTTGTTCTAAAGATCCCTGATGCTCCGTTTTTCCTGCCCATCTTCTCCTCTCTGTTGTTTAGATTGCTTAAATTTTATTATCTGTCCTCAAGTTTACTGATTCTATTCTCAATTATTTTCACCTTACCATTGAAGCCATGTTCTGTGTTTTTATGTTATTATGTTTTTTGGGGTGCCATAATTTCCTATTTTGAATAACTTCAGTTTTTTCCTTCAGGTTACCTTTTTATTCATTTGTTTTAAAATAATTTGCAAGTATTTGTTGAAGCACTTTTAGGATGACTGCTTTAAAATCCTTGTCAGATAATTCCAGTATCTGATTCATCTAAGTATTGGCATCAGTTAATTGCTTGTTGTCCTTAGAGTTATAATTTACCTCTGTGTGTGTGTGTGCACACACAAAGTGTTATTTTCCTCACAGCATGGATATTTTTTTTTTCTAGTGGGAATTCTGGATTCTATTTAAATCTTTGATTTTGAGTTTAACATACAGTATTTGGCCAACATTTTGTACTTCCAATGATACATTTTCAGGGCCTTTGCAGTGTTATTATTTCTGTTTGATTTATCTGATGTTGCTGGGGATCCCACTGTTCCCTGATCTTCCTGCCTGTGGGAATGGAAATAATTTCCCCAGACTGGCACACCTGGTAGGCCTACATACATAAAAAGAATCTCCAGCTCACAGGAACAAAGAAGCTACTTAGGCCTGGCTGTTTCTTGTGGCAGGATCACTCCTGTTGTTGTCACCTGGTCTGTACACATGGGAAAGGGAAATTTGGGGTGCAAGAGTAACAGAGAGGTTTCCCATGCTTGCCACATTTTATGGTATGATTTGTTCTGTGTCTGGAGGATAGGGAGCACCTCCTGAGCTTGCTACTGTTGTTGCAAAATCCCCTTGATGATGATATCTGGTTGCTTCGTGTTTCTGTATAGGGAAGTTGGGTCTCAGACCCAGGTATAGGGATAGGGGAGAAGGAAGAGAGCTTACCCTTTCAGTGAGGCTCCCAGTTAACACCTCTTGCCAGTACTACCAGGCTCACAAATTTGTTGGTAGAATTCCTGTTCATTCTTAGGGTCTTCTTTAATTGCTAAGTTGGAGATGACAAAACATGAGGCCTGGGCCACCTTGTTCTGCTCTGTGAGAGTGGTGAGACACCTAATGCTGTGTTGTTCCTTTAGTCCTGAGATCTCGAACCAGTTCATCTAGTCTTTGCAGCTTTCAGGGTTCTCCTTTGGTTGTCTCCTGACATGTTTCTAGGATTTAAAATTCCACTTAGCATGGAAGAGTTGTTGTCTGGACATCAAGTGCTTTTGAATATTTTAAACACAAAAAGGCTTATCTCTTCTTTCCACATTTTCTAGGGAAGGGGCAGAAAATAGATAAGACCAGCATATCTGATCTTTAAATATGTCTACTGATCCAGGTACTTATTTCTGCTACTTCTTCATGCCCCACTATAATTTAAAATATAATGATTAAAACCACAAGAACAGTGGAGATAATTTAAAAATATTGATAAGTGAACTCAGATCCTGTATCCTTGATTATGTTTGATTATGAAGAATTCTACGGCTTCGCCAATATTTAATTCTTCATCATTACTTTACTTTTTATCATTCATACATCTAATTATGTAGGAAACATAATTAAAATGTCTGTATTAACCTGTGTATTAGTAACCAGTCTATCTGAACTGTTTATTTGTATTAACACTATATTTTATTTACTTTAACAATCATGTAAATAATAAACCCAAGGTGACATATTTTTCAAAAAAAGAAGAAATAAAAATAAGAAGTTATTGTAAAGCAGATTACAAAATAGTTTTTATGTTTTTTTGAGATCATACATATGTGTGCCTGTGTGGTTGTAGAAGTGTACTGTTTGTAATATACCTAATAGATTTATCTTATTTTTATGTTATTTAAATATTTACTGTTTATAAATTTAACCTGTTATAGATTAAATAAATAGTGAATAATCATATTCTCAAGTGTGATAGTTAATTTTAGGGGTCAACATAGTTAGGCATGCCACCCAGATATTGAATCAAATGACAATCTGGATGTCACCATCAGGGTATTTCTTAGATGAAACTATCATTTAAATCAGTGGACTTTGAATAAAACAAATTACCTACTACAACATTAGTGGACCTCATCCAATCCATTGAAGGCCTTAAGAAAAAAAGACTGAGGTCCTTCTATTACAGGGAATTCTGCCTCCAGACTGTTTTAGGACTTGAGCTACAACATCAACTCTTCCCTGGGTCTCTGGCCTGCTAGTCTGCCCTGAAGATTTCAGACTTGTCCGTCTCCACAATTGTGTGAAATTATTCCTCAAAATAAATCTTTATCTGTTTCTCTCTTTGTCTCTGCCTGTCTCTCTGTCTCTCATCTGTGTATATACATATATACACAGCAAACAGAGAGATCTTGACATTGTCCACATATATGTGGGAATAGAGTGCCAATTCTTTTATAAGATTGTAAGGATACTGCTATATCAAGTATAAACCTAGTTGTGGGTCCTAAATTCTAGTTTAAGTATTTTGGGGAAATGATGGGTAGAATAATATAATATTCCATTTTTAATGTGAGCCTTAAGCTATGTTCTTCAGTACAGGTCAAATATTAAATATTATACTCCCTTGGCAACACATATAATCTCTTGGTTAGAAATTGTAAGAAATTTATTGTTTTGATAATATTCCAATAAAATTTCCTTTAAGATTAAATATAGGGATAGATATTTTGAATTGAAGCATCATGTGGAGAGGTTAAGGCTCTTTGGTTTATGGTGATTGCAGCATATTGAAAAAGGCTTATATTGAATAAACAGAGATTTTCATTTTCCTTTAGGACTCTCATCAACATTGTTAGACATAAATGAGTGAGAATTAAATATATATATGTAGGATTTAGAAGATAGATAAGAATGTATATATTAATATATATGTATGTGTATATATATATATATATAGAGAGAGAGAGAGAGAGAGAGAGAGCGAAAGAGAGAGAGAGGATTATGTGCCACAAGAGTTGGATTATTATTGTAGGAATTTTTCATGTATTTGGTGCCGTTTAAAGATGAATGTTATTCTGTCATTAAAACCATAATACCAAAATCAACTGTCCATCATTTAGTTAGCTGATTCACTTTGTTGTATGGCAGAAACTAACACAATATTGTAAAGCAATTATATTCCAATAAAGATGTTTTAAAAAAAATTTAAAAACTAGGGACAAATTATCCCACTAGCTATGTGTAGATTTTGACCTCTATATATCTAGCCTAAATTTTAACTGCTATCACCATTGTATATATTTGGTCCTATATATTGATAACCCAGATTTTGGTGAATTTTATAAAGCATTGAGTAAAATGTACAAAAAGCATTTTTATAAAAGGATTTCATCACGCAAGTTGACCAAGGTGAAGGAAAATTTGAATGGTATTTTCACAATCCAGTGGGCATTATATTAGTAAAGGAAGCATATAATTAGTAAAGAAAGTCTGTACTTCTGTACTTGCAATGCCTTAATAGTGGGATTCAGGTTGGCATGGGAACAGTGCAAAAATGTTAAGCAACAAACAAACAAGAAAGTAAAGTCTGTTTCAAATGAACATTAAAAAAAAGGTTAAGGAGATGGTGGTAGCATTAGAAAGAACAAAGAACAAATCTGGTTAGTATGTTTTAAAAGAGAGGGACTTACTCAAGGGAAGTTCTGAAGTATTAGAGTCCAAACTAAACATTCATGAAAAGAACCACGGGAGCAATATCAAAAGATAGCCTACCTTAAATATGTAATTAAATATTTGTGAGATTGATAAAAAGCAACATATCTTATGTATTACAAAATATTATAGGATCCAGAAGGAAGAATGAGCTCCAAACAAGTTTCAAAAATTAAGAGACTAGCTTACTTTTTTGTTTAGTTTATTTTTTAAGTAATTGGGGTGATTTCTACAGAGAAAGTCTGACTTAGGACATTCTTATGAGTTTACAAATAGAGAAGCAATACTAAAAAATATAGTAAGGAATTTCTTCTGAATTAGTGGAATAACTAAAAAAGACTTAATTAGATATTTAAAGAAAATATTTTTAAAATAATTTTGAAGTGGCAGTTATTGTAGATGAGAAAGATATAAAATGTATTATAAAAGAACAGGTGCCAGAACTGTATGAAATTAGAGTTTTAAGAAAAACAAACAGACAAACAGTGACCCTTCCAGTAATTGAAGGTTGGCTAAGCAGGACCACAATGGTTAGATGTTGAACTGGGTACAAGATAACACCTGGGTGGAATTACTCTCTTCGGAAGACTGACTTTGGAATTAATTTTTTGACTAAATGGATGTTCTGAATGAACTCAGACTGACCCACTTATTAGTATGACTGAGTATCTCACTAAGCTGAATGTGAGGAATAGTTCAAGAAAATAAGATGAGGATGGCTTTTCAATGTTCAAGGTTTTAGTTACAGATACAAATGACAGAGTCATAAAAAGAGAAGATAAAAGTAATGTAGATGATGGGGAACCAATTATTTGAACAATGACAGGGAACAAAAAGAAGAACAAATGGGACTGTGAAAATTCAAGATCAAGATAGATCATATTCAACTCCACTTCACCTCTACCCAGCAGAGAGGACTGAATACTATCAGTTATTTTCCAGTTTTAGGAGAAAGAAACTGTGAAGTATGGCAATGGAGATACCAGATGGGAGAGTGATATAATACATGATATAATGAAACTAGGGCAATCTTGTTCTCTAAGGGGTTGTTCTCAAACAGAAATTATGAGACTTATGATACTGCAATATCAAGCAACTGGGACTGAAAACTTTTGAAATAAAAATTTTAGAGGAAACTCTCAGCATTCCTCACAACTGGATGAAGAGGAAACAGTTGAGTCTTAAATTACTGTGATGTTTCTTTCCATTTTCCTGTTTCCTTCAATGTTTTATCAATTTTATATTCAGCAGATACATTACTTATTACAAGAAATTTCATGAAAGATCTCCAAAGTTGATTTTATGGTTTCTGTTGTAGAAGGTTCCACTTTTGCAGAGTAATTTTTCCCCAAGATGGTCTGATATTTGCATTTCAAACCCCAGTTCTTTTTCCCTTTTTACTGCTAGGTATAATCTTTCTATTATTGTATGTTGAAACAGTCACTGTATTAAAAAACAGCATCTCATGTATACAGCAAATTGTTAGGGTTCTTTTGAAATGCTAACCATTTTTCCTCTAAATAATTCTAATCAACTCCATAAAGGCCAAGAGTAAGGGCTATAGCTTCTTTACCCTGTTTTGATGGCTTCAAATTTATAGCATATATGTGTATATAGATAATGACATAATAGTTTGATAAGACATGTCAGATCACAATCTACATACCACTCTGTAGTATGTTTATACTTAATACTTATGAAGTTTCCCCATGTAGAGTAATTTGAAAACCCTTCTACTTAATAATTGTATAAGAGGTCATTGTCTGTATTTTACTTAATTTATATAACTGGTTTCTACAAATCAACATTTAGCATATTTGAAATTACTAATTTTGAATATCTGTCAGTTGTACCTTTTTCCCAGCTTTTATTTTCAATTTTTTAAAGTTATTTTTAATATTTATCTGTGTGTTAAGCAGCATATACCTAGAATGAAGCTTTTACCAATCTCAAATGTCTGATTTTTCATAAGAAAATACAGTCCATTAAAAGTTCTTGTGACAAGTCACATGTTTCTAAAATGTCCTTTTGTTGTTGTTAATCTTTTCTCTTTGCCATCCTTTTAAGTTTGTTACTTTCCTTTTTAAAATATTCTTACTTTTGTTAAATTATTAAGCTGTTTTCTTCTTGTTTATTCCATTAGAAGTGTAAAATTTGTATATATGCTTTACATTGTTTTAGTGGCTATCTTGATAATTTTATACAAAATAAAATAACATTTTTAAGTTGAGGTCAGCATCTATATAGACTTCATATGAAAGATAAGAATCTTAATCCTCTTTCTTCTTTCCCTCATCATACTTCTACCACATTGGATAAATAGATCATTCTGAATCATAGTTATAGAATGATGATAATGTACACTCACTCACACACACATACACTCGATGGATTTAATTAAATATATAGCTTTTTTTCCTCACCAGTTTAATGTTTCCTTATGTCATCCTCTTCCTTGGACACATTTCACACTTGGCTGTAGTGATTTTTGGATGGCCCAGTTTCCAAGTGATCTTTGGATGGCACAATTTGCAAATCATTTCATGTACAAAATCATATTTATTTTTCTCTTCATTGAAATATTAACTTGGATGGCTATTTATTTCTAGGTTTAAAACTTCCATGCACAAATGTATGGCAATATCAAACTTAAGAAAAACCATCCATCTATCCAGCAAGAGTATAGTTTAAAATTTTTAGACTATCCAATATACAATTTTATTCATGGAAACAAAAAAAGGTAATGCATATTTATAATGCTAAAATCACTAATTTTGTAACAAACATTTTAAACAACATATTACAAAAAACATTTTAGTTTGAAATACTACTTTCTTACACTCTTGTTTTCTAAAATAGTTTGGATTTCCATTTTCAAAGGTATCTTTAATGTTAGTGTTTGTCTTTACTAGAGATTCTTTTTGAGTATGTTCATTTTATTTTATTTTATTTTACTTTTTTTAACACCTTTATTGGAGTATAATTGCTTTACAATGTTGTGTTAACTTCTGCTGTATAACAAAGTGAATCAGCTATACATATACATATATCTCCATATGCCCTCCCTCTTGAGCCTCCCTCCCACCTGCCCTATCACACCTCTCTAAGTGGTCATGAAGCACCGAGTCGATCTCCCTGTGCTATGCTGCTCCTTCTCACCAGCCAACTATTTTACATACGGTAGTGTATATAGGTCGATGCTACTCTCACTTTGCCCTCCCAGCCCATGTCATCAAGTCCATTCTCTATGTCTACCTCTTTATTCCTGTACCTCATTTTTTTTCCATATATATAAGTTGGCATACAGTATTTTTTTTCTCTTTCTGACTTACTTCACTCTGTATGACAGACTCTAGGTCTAGGTCTATCCACCTAACTACAAATAACTCAGTATCATTTCTTTTTATGGCTGAGTAATATTTCATTGTATATATGTGCAAATCTTCTTTATCCATTCATCTGTCGATGGACACTTGGGTTGCTTCCATGTCTTGGCTACTGTAAATAGTGCTGCAATGAATATTGTGGTGCATGTCTCTTTTTGAATTATGGTTTTCTCAGGGTATATGCCCAGTAGTGGGATTGCTGGGTCACATGGTAGTTCTATTTTTAGTTTTTAAGGAACCTCCGTACTGTTTTCATAGTGGTTGTATCAATTTACATTCCAACCAACAGTGCAAGAGGGTTCCCTTTCCACCACACCATTTCAGCATTTATTTTTTCTAGCTTTTTTGATAATGGCCATTCTGACCAGCATGAGATGATACCTGATTGTAGTTTTTTTTTGTTTTTGTTTTTGTTTTTCGGTATGCGGGCCTCTCACCGCTGTGGTCCCTCCCATTGCGGAGCGCAGGCTCCGGACGCGCAGGCCCAGTGGCCATGGCTCATGGGCCCACCCTCTCTGCGGCATGTGGGATCTTCCCGGACCGGGGCACAAACCCGTGTCCCCTGCATCGGCAGGCGAACTCCCAACCACTGCGCCACTGGGGAAGCCCCCTGACTGTAGTTTTGATTTGCATTTCTTTAATAATTAGAGATGTTGAGCAGCTTTTCATGTGCCTCTTGCCCATCTGTATGTCTTCCTTGGTGAAATGCCTATTTAGGTCTTCTGCCCATATTTTACTTGGATCATTTGTTTTTTCGATATTGAGCTCCCTGAGCCTTTTGTATATTTTGGAGATTAGTCCTTTGTCTGTTGTTTCATTTGCAAATATTTTCTCCCATTCTGAGGGTTGCCTTTTTGTCTTGTTTATGGTTTCCTTTCCTGTGCAAAAGCTTTTAAGTTTAAGTCCCATTTGTTTCTTTTTGTTTTTATTTCTGTTACTCTAGGAAGTGGGTCAAAAAAGATCTTGCTGTTGTTTATGTCAAAGTGTGTTTTTCCTATGTTTTCCTCTAAAAGTTTTATAGTGTCTGGTCTTACATTTAAGTCTTTAATTCATTTGGAGTTTATTTTTTTGTATGGTGTTAGAGAGAGTTCTAATTTCATTCTTTTACATGTAGCTGTCCAGTTTTCCCAGCACCACTTATTGAAGAGGCTGTCTCTTCTCCATTGTATGTTCTTGCCTCCTTTGTCGTAAATTAGGTGACCATATGTGCGTGGGTTTATCTCTGGGCTTTCTATCATGTTCCATTTTCCCAGCACCACTTATTGAAGAGGCTGTCTCTTCTCCATTGTATGTTCTTGCCTCCTTTGTCATAAATTAGGTGCCCATATATGCGTGGGTTTATCTCTGGGCATTCTATCCTGTACCATTGATCTATATTTCTGTTTTTGTGCCAGTGCCATACTGTCTTCATTACTGTAGCTTTGTTGTATAGTTTGAAGTTGGGGAGCCTGATTTCATTCTCAAGATTGCTTTGGCTCTTCAGGGTCTTTTGTGTTTCCATACGAATTGTAAGATTTTTTGTTCTAATTCTATGAAGAATGCCATTGGTAGTTTGATAGGTATTGCATTGACTCTGTAGATTGTTTTGGGTAATATAGTCATTTTCACAATATTGATTCCTCCAATCCAAGAACATGGTATATTTCTCCATCTGTTTATGTCATGTTTGATATCTTTCATCAGTGTTTTATAGTTTTCTGATTACCAGTCTTTTACCTCCTTAGGCAGGTTTATTCCTAGGTATATTATTCTTTTTATTTCAATGGTAAATGGGAGTGTTTCCTTAATTTCTCTTTCTGATTTTTCCTTGTTGGTGTATAGGAATGCCATAGATTTCTGTGCATTAATTTTGTATCCTGCAACATTACCAAATTCATTGACTATTTCTAGTAGTTTTCTGGTGGCATCTTTAGGATTTTCTATGTATAGTTTCATGTCATTGGAAAATAGTGACAGTTTTACTTTTCCAAATTGTATTCCTTTTATTTCTTTTTCTTCTCTGATTGCTGTGGCTAAGACTTCCAAAACTATGTTGAATAAGATTGGTGAGAGTGGACATCCTTTTCTTGTTCCTTATCCTAGTGGAAATGCTTTCAGTTTTTCACCATTAAGTATTATGCTTGCGGTGGGTTTGTCATATATGGCCTTTATTTTGTTGATGTAGGTTCCCTCTATTTACCAGTCTTTTACCTCCTTAGGCAGGTTTATTCCTAGGTATATTATTCTTTTTATTTCAATGGTAAATGGGAGTGTTTCCTTAATTTCTCTTTCTGATTTTTCCTTGTTGGTGTATAGGAATGCCATAGATTTCTGTGCATTAATTTTGTATCCTGCAACATTACCAAATTCATTGACTATTTCTAGTAGTTTTCTGGTGGCATCTTTAGGATTTTCTATGTATAGTTTCATGTCATTGGAAAATAGTGACAGTTTTACTTTTCCAAATTGTATTCCTTTTATTTCTTTTTCTTCTCTGATTGCTGTGGCTAAGACTTCCAAAACTATGTTGAATAAGATTGGTGAGAGTGGACATCCTTTTCTTGTTCCTTATCCTAGTGGAAATGCTTTCAGTTTTTCACCATTAAGTATTATGCTTGCGGTGGGTTTGTCATATATGGCCTTTATTTTGTTGATGTAGGTTCCCTCTATGCCCATTTTCTGGAGAGTTTTTATCATAAATCAGTGTTGAAATTTGTCAAAAGCTTTTTCTGCATCTATTGAGATGATCATATGTTTTTTTTCCTTAATTTGTTAATGTGGTGTATCAAATTCATTAATTTGCATATATTGAAGAATCCTTGCCTCGCTGGGATAAATCCCACTTGATCATGGTGTATGATCCTTTTAATGTGCTGTTGGTTTCTGTTTGCTAATATTTTTTTCAGGATTTTTGCCTCTATGCTCATCAATGACATTGGGCTATAATTTTCTTTTTTCATGATATCTTATTTTTGGTTTTGATATCAGGGTGTTGGTGGCTTCGTAGAATGAATTTGGGAGTGTTTCTCCCTCTGCAATTTTTAGGAAGAGTTTGAGAAGGATCAGTGTTAGCTCTTCTCTAAATGTTTGATATAATTCACCTGTGACGCCATCTGGTCCTGGACTTTTGTTTTTTTGGAAGATTTTAAATTACAGTTTCAATTTCATTGCTTGTGATAGGTCTGTTTATATTTTCTAATTCTTCCTGTTCAGTCTTGAAAAATTGTACCTTTCCAAGACTTTGTCCATTTCTTCACAGTTGTCCATTTTATTGGCATATAGTTATTAGTAGTAGTCTCTTACAATCCTCTGTATTTCTGCAGCCTACAGAGGAATATGTCCAAACTAATTTCTTTTTAGTGAGTTTGGACAGATTCCTCTGTAGGCTTCTAAAATAACTTTAAATGTATGTTTTTCCAAACTAATGTCTCTTTAATAACCATAATTTGTCTGTTAAAAGTGAAGAAATTGAGAGTATCCCATAATATTTAAACTATTTTAGTTAATATTAACTAGTTAGTAAATACTTTGCTCATTATCTTTGGTGCATTTTTATGTTTGTTTGTTGCAACAAACTATGCAAGTACAAATTTTTTCTCATTTTCCTAAGTTCTCAATGATTCCTTCCCATGTAATCAATTTTCTCTTTATTTTTTTCAGGTCTAACAATTTTTTTAAAATTTTTTTAACTTACCCACCTATTCTCTTTTTCCTACTAAAACTCTTATCAGTGTGACTCTAGAAATTTAGATCTACCTCCATTTCTCACTATTTTTTCTCTATGCTTTAATCTTTCTTGCCCTTTTGTACTTTTTTTTTTTTTTTTTTTTTTTTTTTCCTGGTGAGATCCCAAAAATTACTTCTACCTGCTACTTGAACTGAACCAGTTTGGCTTCTTGTACATCAACTAAAATTTTCTGGGTATTTTTGTTTGCTTTTTTCTTTCCTTCCTTCTTTCTTTTATTTTCATAACATTTAAAATTTTGAGGTTTTTAGAATATAGATGTTTATTAGTTGTTTCAGCTCTTTGTTTTTTTCCTCAAATCCCCCCAAATTGCTGTATCATCTAATTCCCTAGTTAAGTCTGTCAATCATCTTTATTGCAAAGGCACCTCTCTTTTTCTATAGTTACCATGAATCCTCATGTTATTATTTCTTCTATTTGTTGAAAATATTTCCTAAATTGGCATTGATTTCTGCAATATACTAATGATCCTATAATGAGTTATATATATTATCTGGGAATCTTCTTTGTCTGTTAGTTTTATGTAACTAATACCTGTGACTGCAACACATGTGCCAAGTGCACCAGGAAATCTTTTATTCTGGGTGTAGATTCTCTTCATTCTTTCAAGAGGTTAGGACTTATTTGGAATACCACCCTGCCTCTCTTGTTATACTTAGTGTTCTCACTCCTTTAGCTCATGGTCAGAGGTGGTAAAGTCCAACATTAGGCCATTATCCCAGGATGAAAGGAGCATGCTAATGAAATGGAGCAGGACACTATCTTTCTTCCCCACCCCTTGCCCTCAAGCTGTCTTTTGTCTGTAGAAAAACTTTAGCCAAAGAATAAGTTTAATCAGAGAAGAGAGAAAATGCAGAAGCCAAGGAAAGCAGCCAAATAGGACAAAATAATAATAGTTTCATCATTAAATAAAGTCAAGGACCTTTAATTCCTCTTCAAGGTCTATAAATAATATTCTGAGCCATATCCTTTGTGCTGTTTTGTAGATACTGAAACCCCCACCAGATGGAAGAAGTTAACTACATGATGACCAGACTGTAGCTATGACATAATTTGTCACAATTCCAGGAACTGACCTCAAGGAAATGGGAAACAATTGACCCTGGAACTGAAGGTTAACTGTATTTAAAACAATCAAGATGATTCTGGTTAGATCACTGCATGACCAATTTCAAGATGACTATCAGATCTGAGTATGCGGTTTCTGTATGTAGCCCCCTCCCTCTGTCAATACACCCCTGAAACTACCCTTTAAAAGCTCTTGCCCACTGATTGTCTGTAGGGGGAGTCTGCCCATGGACAGGAGTCCACCCTCTCCCCCTGGTTGCCAGCTTCTGAAATAAAGCGAGCTTTCCTTTCCACCAACCTTTCCTCTTGAGAATTGGCTTTAGAGCCGTGAACAGCCAGACCTCACTTTCAGTAACACTAAGAAGGAATAACTTAACAGAAAACATCAGGTGAGACGACCACCTCAACACCACTTCCTAACAGGGCCTCAAGAAGATGATGGGTTGTCATCTCCAAAGAGATGCAGCAAATGTGAGAGTTTGGACTAAAGAAATGACAGTATCTCAGAGGCTGACAATGCATGGAGAAACACATGAGCAATGTGCCTGAGAGTAGCCACAGGACTACACAAAATAGTGGCAGGTCTGTCACTGCAATTAAAATGCATCAGTTTTCCAGCTTCTGAAGATATTGTTACAAAACTAGAGGCAGCCAAGAATTTAACAGGGAATCTAAGGTTTCAAAATATACGCAAATCAAAAACAAACAAACAGAATGACGAATATAAGTACCATGAAAAAGCAATTAAATCAGCAAACGTTAAACACATACACACACAATAAAGGAAATACAATTAAAAGGTAACTCGGAAAAATTATTTTCCATGTTAACACACTCATTTTTGTAAGTGTGGAAACCACAAACATGAACCATAAGTAATAAATTTAGATGAAGAGTTTATAAGAGTTCTTGGCAACAAACAAAAGATAATTATGAAAATAATTATCCCAACTACTTAGGTTGGATATGTGTCAAACAAAAACAAAATAGTTCCTAGAAGATGGTGACCAAAATTTATCTGAGAATGCAGCCCCCAAATCAATGACAATTATCAAATAAAAATAAATTAAATGATATAAAGAACATATCAAGACTCTTAAAATTCCTTTCTTAAGAATTCCACTAGTTTTTATTAGAAAATATAGAATCAATGTATTATTTAATAAAACAGTAGCCAACATATGTCCTCAGATTAGCAACCAGCTTATATTCATCAGGATTTTTAAAAGGCAAAGCCAGTTAAAAGAGTTAAAATAACAATAAATTAAATAAAATTAAACAACATACTATTAGAGGTAATGCCAGGAATAGCAGCCAGGCCTTTGCCTCTTGGATCAATTCTCTGTTCAACTTTATGAGATTCTTAATTCCATTCAACAAAAATATATTAAGCACTTCTTATGTGCTCATTACCATATTAATTACTGTATGAAATGATATGAAATAAGATTGGATTTAAACGAACTAGAAAGAGAAGTAAGTAAAATATAGTTTAAGTAAAACATGAGTATAAACAATTTTTTTAATGGGTAATCAGAGAGGATTTTACATGATCTCCATTTGATGGTTTGAAGGAACAATCTCTGTAACTCACATGTCTTTTGACTCATTTATTCTATCTAGCAGTCAATAAGTACATTTCAAAATCATATGTCAACGTAAAAAAGAAGCAAAGGCTAATTTCACTAGGAAGCATCTCTGGCTGGAAAGGTAGGACATGGATGGGTACATAAAAATTCTTTTTAAGATATTACTGATTATTAATCAACCAAATTTTCTTTAATAAAAATCTCTATTATTCATTCTTAAATACAATTGCACTCAGCATTAGAATATTTAATTCTAAAATAAAACAATTCAATGACCTCCAGCTTTTCTCCAATGCAAACACATATATGGAAAGAGATTACTATATGTGTATGACACATGGAGACAGAAAAATGTGTCATTTCTTACTTTGAAAGAAATTATATTAAAGACTTTCAAACGTTCAGGTCAAATAACCAATTTCATTTTTGAGTCCAGGGTTTTCCTGGGCTCACAAGTAAAGCCCTTAGAGATATTTATACAAATATGGGGAACTTAGTCTTCCAAATTTCCCCTGGGCGCATACTTTCTCTGCTTTTACTAGGAACTGATATGAGGAACATGTGAGTTATCCTAGAAGGTGGCATTTTAGTTACCAATATCAGCAACTTTACAATTATTACGTTTCATGCTGGCAAGAGCTTAATGTTTAGGGGAGATAGTGTCCTCACTTTTATTGATTAGATTGTATAATAATCTACCAGTTTAATAGAGGTATGGTAAAATCTCTATGTCTCAACCCCAGATTTCAAAGGGCTTTTGAGGAAGGAAGTAAAACTGACTCTCAGGATTGAACTCATAGCTAGAAGAATGGAAGCATTTATAATTGAAGCTGCAGTGCTGTTACCAATATCTTCTGGGAAACACTCTGACATTTTCCGTGAAATGATTAGCTCATTATTTTCCTAGAAGTGGGCTGGAGGTCCCCAAATAGAGCATTTATTCTGCTTGCTTAAGGATCTATAGTTCAAACTCGAACATTAAAAAAGTTGTTATGCAGCACAGAGCCTCGAATCATATTCTCATTTTCCACTTCAAAGTTATGGAGTAAAAGTTGTCACTGTTAATTGCTTCTTAAGTTTCTGTTTAAAATGTAGGGTGAGATGTTTGAAAAGAAAAGGATTTACTCTTCAGGGCAACTAGTACACTTTGCAATCATATATTAAATAATAATGATAAATAATGAATTTCTCTTATCTTCATTTGTAAATGAACAGTATATGAAAATATATTGCCCTCATTTTAAAAGAGTAAAATTATGGTTTTTTTTTTTTTTTTTGTGGTACGCTGGCCTCTCACTGTTGTGGCCTCTCCCATTGCGGAGTACAGGCTCCGGACGCACAGGCTCAGCGGCCATGGCTCACGGGACCAGCCGCTCCGCGGCATGTGGGATCTTCCCGGACCGGGGCACGAACCCGTGTCCCCTGCATCGGCAGGCGGATTCTCAACCACTGCGCCACCAGGGAAGCCCTATGTTATTTTTTTAATGAAGAGAGAAAGTACTTTGCAGTAATTTTTAAAGGTAGATTTATTTTTACCTTTTTTGCCACAAAAATTTCCTTCTGTCCTCTTTTTTTGGTGATAAAAACACTTAATATTTATCTATCTACTTATGTATCTTGTTTTTTGACAAAAAATCTTACTATTTGATTGAAATGTGTCCCTCTAAATTTATGTAAATATAACCACTTTTCTACTTCACCTTCTCTTTTAACCTTAATACAGATATTTTTTGAATTTTTTATCCTATTGAACAAGCTTACTGTCAGGCCAACATTACATTATGATTGCTTTAAAAGCCAATTTATTGATTATTGAACTATAGGTGGCATTAATACAAGTGTAGATCATGATGAATTGATGAATTATATTGCATTGCATATAGGCAACATTTGTAGTTTTCATTTAAATCTTCATTACATAACATTGATAAAACTATTTTAAAATTATCAATATCAGTTGTGCCACCAATGTATTTTACATTTTCTTTTTCATGTAAATCATTTCACCAGTTCGAATACTTAGCTGCAAGTAATAAAACATCTTATTAAAAGTGGATTACAGTAAGACATATAAACATTTCACTGACACTATAACTGGAGGTAGGTATTTCCAGATTAATTTCAGTTTCCATCCTCAACATATCAACAATATCTCCTTTTGTTCATATAATGATGGCAGAAATACTCAACATCAAACCTGCTTTAGGCACTGTCCAAAGCAAAAAACCTTTCTTTTTCTCTGTTTTTTCATGCGGAGCATCTTTTCCAGAAGCCATTTACCACACGGATCTCTCAAAATAATTGGTCATGATTGGGTCACATAGGCAAAATGTAGGTACAGGGACCCTAAAAAAGTGAGTTTTTAGTACATTTGACCTCTACTTTGGGGAACTGATTCTGTTAGCTAGGAATAAGGGAGTCAAGTTTTGCTATTGGAGAGACAATCAATAGTGTCTGCCACAATAACGACCTTCATATAACAATGAGGAAACTGAGGCTGAGGGAGATTAAGATCAATCATATAATACTTTTTTTAAAAAATCAGATTTGTCCAGATCCAAAGTCTATGCTCTTGCCATATCACAATGTTACCCTCCATCATGTTAATCATAAGATCAAACCTGGGCAGGGACAAATGTATGTATTTAGCTTGTGCAAAGAAAAATTAAAGAAATATCTTACATCTAGTTTTAAAATTTTTATACAAAAGGGGAAAATTCAGACTTTTTCTGTGTTATCATAATTTTAGAAGGTGTACCAATTGAGAAAAGTTAGATTTACAAAATCAGATTTTAAGTTACCCTATGAATACATAAAATTATCTATCAGTGAAACAAACTGCCACCAAATTCAACATAACTGTATTTTTCAAGCAACTCAAAATAAATGGCACATATATACAATGGAATATTACTCAGCCATAAAAAGTAACAAAATTGAGTTATTTGTAATGAGGTGGATGGACCTAGAGTCTGTCCTACAGAGTGAAGTGAGTCAGAAAGAGAAAAACAAATACCATATGCTAACACATATATATGGAATCTAAGAAAAAAAATGTCATGAAGAGCCTAGGGGTAGGACGGGAATAAAACACAGACCTACTAGAGCATGGCCTTGAGGATACGGGGAGGGGGAAGGGGAAGCTGTCACAAAGTGAGAGAGTGGCATGGACATATATACACTACCAAATGTAAAATAGATAGCTAGTGGGAAACAGCTGCATCCCACGGAGAGATCAGCTTGGTGCTTTGTGTCCACCTAGAGGTGTGGGGTAGGGAGGATGGGAAGGAGATTCAAGAGGGAGAGGATATGGACATATATGTATACATATAGCTGATTCACTTTGTTATACAGCAGAAACTAACACAACATTGTAAAGCAATTATACTCCAAAAAATATGTTAAAAAAAAAAACTATGCTAACTAATTCAGCAATAGTGCCCTATAGTGCCTTTACCTCTTCTGTTTCAATGACCACAGCTTCCATATCTGTGTCCACAGTATGAATTTTAGCATGATTTTCCATGCTTAAAACCATAAGCTCTGATATCCTTTCCTCTTACTTTTATAGTTCATTAAGTTTCTACTCCTTTTAGTCCTCTAGTACATTGATGCACAGTTTTCTTCAAAACTATCACTGTTTCCTTGCATGCATTTTCTTTCCTATGCAATCTGTATAATATTCTCCAACAGCCCAAAAATTATGTTGTTCACCCTCCCCAATTCATTTTTTCCCTGTTTTTCTGCTATATACACCAACAGAACACCAATTCCTGTATAATGAAGCCATTCACCCTGCATAATTCAGGAATCAGCTCCTGAACACTTCTGGAAAAAAGCACTCTACTACTTATGTATGTATGTATTTTCAATCATTAAAAAAGTGCAGAATTATTTTACATTTGAATTAGTTGTTTTATTCCCTAAAACAGCTACAGAGAGGGAGGGGGTGGGGAGAAGGATATGGTAGTTGTTAAAATCATTGAATTTAGAGCCAGACTTCCTGATTATAAATCTATTTTAAGCAAATTATTTACCTCTGTATGCCTTGATTTTCTCACCTATAAAATGAGGAATTAATATTAATAATATCTACTTCAGGGAAATGAAAGTAACTAATATAAAATGTTTAGAAAAAGTTTGGCACATCGTAAGGACACTGTAAGTTGAAAATCTATTTTGTTGTCACTGTATCTAGTACTCCTACATCCCTTTGGTAATAGTACTCCCTTTCTTGCAATGATATAAGGCAATATCAACCATTTTTCTAGGGGTTGATAGTGAATCTAGAAAAGCACTCTAACTGCTTCTCTAGTCCATCGACTATGCAGCTGTAATTCCATGGAATATTTTAGTATGACTAATATAGTTTCAACTTCTAAAACAAAAGTTCAAACAACAGTGGCTTAAACAAAAGCCGACTATATTTCAGTTCCATAACTGTTCAAGATATATCAGGATTGATATGACATATCCATTGTGTTACTGTCTTGAACTCTAACTTAAAATTTTGAGACTTCCATCTCATATTCTAAAAGATCTGGTTCAGCTTCAGTTATCTTGTTCATTTTCAGTGAATTTCTCTTTCTAAATATAAAATAATAATACAATCTCCTTGAAAATAATCCTCCAACTCTTTGCACTCTGCTCATACTAATAGTCCTATATGTATTTATTTCTAGCCCTACGACATTCTATCCAGTTTCAGGGGTGAAGAGTGTTCTTTCTCAGGAGAAAAAAAATATATCATTTCCCTGCTTGTACTGTAAATATCCTTATGTTCCCTTCTTATTGACCTTGCTGCATCAATTATATTCTGTTCTTGTACCTCCAAAAGATAAATTTCTTGTTTCTTCCCCATTAGCAAATGAAGGAGTTTCTATTTCTCCCCTTTGTTTCTAGCCCCATCTGCTTCAACATCTCTTGTCTCCTAAGTACTCTTCTTGAACTAGGAGTATATATTCTTCATCTGTATCTTCTAACCTCACAGTTACTTAATGACTCACTGCAATCTGTCTGCTGACTCCATCACTCACTGAAAACTTTCTTCTCAAGGAAGTCATCAAAGACTCTAAAAAGGCAAAAATCAATCATATTTGAATTTCTTATTGTTTTTTATTGTTTTTCAGTTCTAGTCTATTTTTTAATTAATTAATTTGTTTTTATTTTTGGCTGTGTTGGGTCTTCATTGTTGTGCGTGGGCTTTCTCTAGTTGCAGTGAGTGGAAGGAAGGCTACTCTTCATTGTGGTGCATGAGCTTCTCCTTGCGGTGGCTTCTTTTGTTGAAAAGCATGGGCTCTAGGCATGCAGGCTTCAGTAGTTGTGGCACACAGTCTCAGTAGTTGTGGCTCTCAGGCTCTAGAGTACAGGCTCAGTAGTTGTAGAGCACAGGTTTAGTTGCTCTGTGGCATGTGTGATCTTTCTGGGTCAGGGCTTGAACCCGTGTCCCCTGCATTGACAGAGGCATTCTTAACCACTGCACCACCAGGGAAGCCCAGTTCTAGTCTATTAACTTTATTCTTGAAACTTTGTCTTAGTTTCAGACAGAACTTTTTGTTTTCTAACAATTAACCAACCTCTACGTTGCTTCCCCTCTTGAGCACTATCTCTTCCTCTGCTTGTGTGGTAAAGATGATGTTTACGAAATTCAGACTTATACCTTTTTCTCAAGTCTTACACCTTTGCCACATTCTCTCTCACCTTTGTCAAATACCAGGATGGAATCTTCTCTTTCAGTATCTCTAGAGAGTGCAAGAAATTATCTAATAAATATTTTTTCACTGAATGGATACATGAATCAATCAATTAGTCAATTTTAAGGAAGATGTTGTTTTAAATAAGTGGGAATAGGTATTAGACCAGAGTTGAAATTCTGACACAAATTAGACAAATGTGTTGAATGAGAAAAGTAGACCAACTGTATAGCAATAAGAAATTCTTGCAACTGAATTAAACTGGAGGACTCACACCCAATTTAAAGGTACATCTATTAAGTGCCAAAAAATTAATTTCATGAGGAATATTGTGCATACTATTTTCATATGCTCCAGCTTTTTTTCAAAAAATGTCAAAAATTCAATTTTAGAATGTGAACAATCTCAATATTCAAAACATTTATCAGGCCATAAATGTATGCCTTCTAGACAGAGGAAGCCTATGGGTGACCGACCACTTTTCAACATATAATATAATATAGAGAATATTAAAGAGTGTCTCAACACTAAATTGCATGAAATTCTTAAACAAGAAGGAAAGAATTTTAAAATCTAAACTGGGATTTTTAAATTGAATTAGAATTAATTGGACATATTACTGCAAATCAAAACAGACAAATCAATATGTTAAGATTTCCTATTGATGAATAGATAACGGATAGACAGAAAGGCAGATAGGTAGATACATAGATAGATGACAGATAGATAGATAGATAGATGATAGATAGATAGATAGATAGCTTTAGATATTAACTTAATTATTCCCCACTCCTTATTCTTATTTCAGTCACCTTATTGTTATTACACACATAATATATACATCTTTTATCCAGTTATAAGATAATACCTCTGCACTGGTTTAGTAAGATACTAGTACTAAACATCATATTTTAGTTCAGTGAATTGGCAAAAGTGAGAAGGAAAGGAAATAGTCAATAAATGTGGGACTTCCCTGGTGGCACAGTGGTTAGGAGTCCGCCTGCCAGTGTAGAGGATACGGGTTCGAGCCCCGGTCCGTGAGGATCCCACATGCTGCAGAACAGCTAAGCCCCTGCACCATAACTAGTGAGCTTGTGCTCTAGAACCTGCAAGCCACAGCTACTGAGCCCTCGTTCCACAGCTACTGAAGCCCGCATACCTAGAGCCCGTGCTCTGCAACAAGAGAAGCCACTGAAATGAGAAGCCTGGGCACCGCAACGAAGAGTAGCCCCCGCTCACCGCAACTAGAGAAAGTCTGCGCACAGCAACGGAGACCCAACACAGCCAAAAAAATGTCAACAACCTGGTTTATTCTAACCTGCCTTCTATTTATTTTTTGACCTATGATGGAATCCTATTACTTAAATTTTGTTTTTTAATCTCTCTATGACTTTATTTGATCTCTCTTATCTGGGTAATACAGGAAAACTTAGTTTTCATAAAATATGAGTGGAGGAGTTAAAAGTGAGCCCTCAGGATATCTTTTAAATGATGGAACAATGTGAGTTGAAGAAAATGTAATTGAATCTTCAATTGAAAATCATTCTTAAAGCGTGTTGAGCAACAATGAAAATCTAGATGAGAGGTATGCAGTAGAGAGCTACTTCACTGTAATTTTTAAAAATATATATATAGCAAAAGAATACACTGAATTGAGCCTTGAGGCCTGAAGTTAAATGAGGCTGAGAGGGACAGCTTACATGACAGATGGCTAAATAAGGATTTAAAATGAACCTGACAATCTCTAATACCAAAATGAAATCAACAAGATACATTTTATAAAAATATATGTAAATATTTGAATTAAACATCAACTTTAATTATGGTATCATGGGGTTAAAGATCCTAGGATGGCTCAGGTGAAAAACATCTGTGGGTGTTGTGATATTGAAATGTAACAGGCATGAAATGACTTCTTAATATGTAAACCCAAACAGAAGCTGCATTAATAAAAATGGCATTGCTTTTATAGTAGAAAATAATTTTCTAATTAATTTTGTTCTAATTATTTTTTAATCATTGTTTAGGATAACTGAAATGCTTTTTTTAAAATTAATTGATCCCTACTTATGAAGGACAAAGAGATGTTTGCCCAGAAAAGTTGACCATGATGATAAAATGATGTAGAAATGTTTAAAGGAATCTGAGATATTCAAATGGGTTTCTTCATATTTGAGGAACTGCTACTGTAGCCAAGAAGACTATTCCTTCTAGTATTTCTACAAGATATACAGTAGGACCAGAAGCTAAAATCCACTGGTAATCAGATTCATTTTCAAGGGAAATTTTTCAAGTAATTACAGGTATCCTAGATAGAAATGAGTTACTTCAAGAAGAATACGTTTACATAACTGCTGTTTTTCAGTTATTTCAAAACAGGTGAATTAAAATATAAATATCTTTTATGGTTATTGTTGATTTTACTTTTGGATTATCAAGTCATATACCCAAGAGCATCCCTTATATAAGTGATGAGTGTATGTAACACTTGTAGCTAAGGCCAAATATTCATGACTTGATCATATATTCCAGGGAAGGCAGGACCCATTAGTGATCCTACAGTGTAAGGTCTATTTTCCCTTTTTTTAAATTATTGCACAATCAATATGCTCTAAATTTGTGTGACGTTTCCAAACATACCAACATTTTAGAACAGATTCATTTATTACTGTATGGCAAAATTGGTCATCACTTTAAGAAATAAATTCTAAAACATTGCACTGAGTATTAGGAATACGTGCTCTAAAGCAAGGTTTTGTGAGGGTAAAAGAAAAGACTATATGATCAGCTTTCCCTAGAAAACAATTTGTTTATTAAAATAAGATTAACACTATCTTAATCTCTTCAATGTGAAGGGGTTCAATTAAACTCTGAAAATATAAATGCAATATACTACTCCTCAGGGTATTTGGGATATAAAGCAAATTAATATGAACAACATTTCAAATTAATTTTACAGTATAAAAGTATGCAAATATATAATAATAACACTTTAATTAACAAAACATTACACTGGGAATGTTTACAGAACTTTTTTAAAGAAAAATAAATAACTTTAGTTTTAGGTTCACAATAAATTAGAAGAGGAAATAACCATTTCTTGGTATTTTAATAGTTCTTAATAATTGCAGATGCAAAATCATAAATTTCCCCAAATGCTTAAATCTAGATTTATTTTCTAGATTCCTATTAAATTTATACACCATCCAATCTTACATAACTCAAAAGGATAATTTTCAGCTCCCTGAAGGAATGTATGGTATCTTATTTTTCTTCTATAGTTTTCACAAACCCAAACAGTGTGTAGAAAATAGTGGATGTTTAATGAATGTGTAGCAATTAATAGATTATTTAGATCTAGGTGTAGAGTTTTCTAAACACCAATGAGTTTTTCTTTTCCCCTAGAAAATGTTTTCTTATATTGTTATGACCAGAGGTGAATATAGTTTAAGGTAAATTATCAGGGTACACGTAAAGCCAAAAACAGTCAGTTTAGAAGCAGAAGATAAGTTTTATTGTCACTGAGTTGGATGAAATTGTAAAATGATTTTATTGAAATTCTCCACACGTGTTAGGAGCTCTAAGTCTCAATATGTTAGGCCATGGGGGGATTTCATCCTGGTAAAATGCAAGTGTCCCATTTGTTTTTGTGTCCTATCTTTGGCACGTCTGTGTGTGTATGTGATTCATTATGAGGAGGGACCCAAAAGAAAATTGTCAAAATGCACCTGTCCATTAGTGAGTCCTCATGCCCAGAAGAAACTTTCTGGCACCATCTGGTTGTAATCTTATTATCTGGAGCATGAGAATCGATGGACCTTTTAATTTCTATCTCAGGTAGTATAATTGCAGATGCTATTCTTATTCAAATGGGCCACATTTTGCCATTGGGCAAAAGCATACAATTCCCATTGACTTTAATATTTGGACAAGCACAAGAAAATGACAAGAGAATTCAGCCTAGTTCTTCTGATTGCTTTATGAATCTTAATAAGCTTGTTTAACTTAATAATGCTCAATTGTGAAGACTTTTACAGGTTATTTATTCATTTGCCATAAAAAGCATTTTCTTGAACCCTTTCTGAAAGGGTTGTGTTTTCATTAGAGGACAGCTTCTTTTCTTTCTGTGGCCAAAAATCATGGCGGTGAGTCATGGATTTTATGCAAACAAAGGAAATCTGAGAAAGACTGAAAATATTAACCCCAAAGTTCCAGCAGACACAGAAAGTGCATGACCCAAAAGGATGAAGGCTTAAATAAATTTATGCAGTGCATTTTTTCACACAAAGACAAGTGCAGTTTGTACAGAACATAAAGAATCATAGCTAATTACACTGGTTTTAATTGGATTTGTGCTAAATCCAATGCTTTATAGAACCACCACTACTGAAAAGGGAAAAGATAGAAAAATTGTAAAATATACAGAGAAGCTGACTATAGAGAACTAAGTGAAATAAATACAGGCAACATCACTGATAGGAAATAATCAGCATAAAGTAAGAATGAAGCACATATTTCTAAGAGGAGATAAAGGGGAAATTAATTTTGAACCTTAAATGTAGACTAATTTCCTATTTCTGCACTTTAAGTTATTAAATATGGACATATGTCTCTGGATATGCCTATACCCAAACAAAAATTAAATGCTTCCTTTAAGTCTGAGATCATGTTGCCCTTACATATATGGAACACTGACCTTGAGGCCAACATTGTAGGTTGATAACAACAGTAAGTCATGGTGTGAGAGGTTAAGGAGAGCTGATCTATCCGATCCCTATTGAATAGCAATAATATGATCAACAAAAGGAGTTGATATTAAAACACTTACACACACACAAACACGCATGGGAACACACACAAAGGGAACAAGAAAAAATACATATTGGGGCAAGCAACTCTCCAAGCTTTGGCAGACAAACTTACCAGGTTTAATGATTAAGAATCATACCATTTCTCTCTTTTAAGAGTAATCAGGGGCTTCCCTGGTGAAGCAGTGGTTGATAGTCCACCTGCCGATGCAGGGCACACGGGTTCGTGCCCCGGTCCAGGAAGATCCCACATGCCGGGGAGAGGCTAGGCTCGTGGACCATGGCCGCTGATCCTGCGCATCCTGAGCCTGTGCTCCTCATTGGGAGAGGTCACAACAGTGAGAGGCCCGCGTACTGCAAAAAAAAAAAAAAGAGTAATCAGTTCTTAACATCCAGCATATTTGTGAGGCAAAAGATTCATCAATTTTCTGGTTTATATATTCCTTAGTGAATGAAATACTGGTGTTACACCTAACGCTGCTCAGATGTAACAAATCCTACTTTGTATTATTAAGAATCCACATCATTGATGGGAAGTCTTCAGTTCACAGAGGAGACGAAGGAGAGGTCTGGGCTCAAAAACCAGTGGGTTGATGATCTGCATTATGTCACAGAGAGAAAGTCTACAGTTTCTGATACAGACGAGAGTGTATGTCAGCCCAAGACTACACAGATTTGCATTTCTCAATTGAATGTCATTTCTCAAAGTCCAACAGAGGTCATCCTACTCCATATATCTTATCTTAACACGCCAGAGGATAGGTTATTCCTGAGTCATATAGGTCTCTTGTAGATGTTGGCATGGTAGGGGCAGGCAACTGGAGATAAAATTACAGTGATTGGGAAAATATGGTTGCTAGATTGTTATATTAAAGGCAAATTTTAGAGTAACTAAAAAGGTAAACAGAAAGTTCCATGATACAAATAATAACAGATTGAAAATCTTTTAATAAATACATTAAAACATTATGTATATTAATCATATAACAGGCACTCAAATGTACACACACACACACACACACACACACACACATACTATTTGATGAATAATGCCCCAATTTTACAAAGGAAGAAAATATTTCTTAAGTGAGTTGTCCAATGTCATATATCTGATTTCTAAGATTTATTCTGGACATATAAAGTTAATGCCTGCAGCAAATTTCTGGAACTCCAAGAAGGGCAAGTAAGTTCAGTTGGGAAGTCTATGAAATGATATATTAAATGTGATTTTATACAGGTTCTGGGGTCCTAAAGCCAAGTAGATGTTCCTAAAAAATATTTATTAATGCTTAATATAGAAGACTTCTGCAAAAGATTGGTTCATATTAACTTAATCAATAACAAAATCTTACTGAAATGATTAAGTTAATACAAAAATCAGAGAGAATTTAAGTAGATCCTGGAAGTTATGGAAAAGTATGTTCCACGTTCTGCAGCCTTTGCCTATATACTGACCTTCTTCAACTTACAGCAAGATTACATCCTGATAACACATCATACGTTGAAAATATTGTAAGTTGAAAATGCATTTAATACACGTTTACTACCAAACTTCATAGCTTAGTCGAGACAGTTAAATGTACTCAGAACCCTTTACATTAACCTGGAGTTAGGCAAAATCATCTAACACAAAACCTATTTTATAATAAAATTCTGAAAGCCTCATGTAATTAATTGAATACTGTATTGAAAGTGAAAAGGAGAATGGTTGTAAGAGTATCGGTTGTTTACTCTGGTGATCTTGTGGATGACTGCGAGCTGTGATCACTGCCCCTGTTCAGCATCCAGAGAGAGAATGGTACCGCACATCGCTAGCCTGGGAAAAGATCAAAATTCAAATTTTGAAGTATAATTTTTACTGAATGTTGTATCCCTTGCACACCATAATAAAGTTGAAAAATCATTAGTCATTATTCAAACAATTGTAAGTCAGCGACTGTCTGTACCCTAATCTGCATTTGGGACAAAAATAATAGAGTGACTCTAAAGATACACACACACAGACACAAAATGTTCTTTAAAATGTGTATTTTAGCATTAAAACAAGTACAAGAACTTAGAGCAGAACAAATTAAGGTAAATGGGGATAAATGTTTGAAGCATACGTAGATCTCAGAACCAAAGAACACTAAAATTACAATGTATTACTGCAAATCAACAATGTTTGTTAGCAGGTATACTTGAAAATATAGTTCTAAGTATAATTTTATGAGCCCAGGAAATAAAATTTAGAGTGCAAATATTATGAGGATAATCAAGATCAACTAATACAGATGTCTGAATAAGTGTCTTGAAGCTGGTTAAAAACTAAATGAAATGTCAAATGTTATTCTATAAAGAAAAGATATGCCATGATAAATAATAATATTATTTGTATTTAAGTATCCATATAACATTACCAAAGTAGAGAGAACAATAAGAACAATATATATATATATATCAGATATGTTTTTGAAAGGCCAGATTTTGTTAACCAGCAGCAGAATTAGATTTTAAAATATACCTTCCATATGGTGGAGGACATGAATGGAGTATATATGGCCTTTGCACCCTATGCTAGTGAAAGTATAGACCACTATAAAAGAGAAATTTGAATAATATGGAAGAAAATTCTATATATGTTTATCTTTCACTACAACCACATTTTTGAAATCTATCTTATTCTAGCAAGCTACATATGTATTTTTTTGTAGAAATAAAAAAAAAACTGATACTAAAATTCATATGTCATTGCAAAGGACCTACAATTACCAAAACAAGTTTGAAAAAGAAAACGAAGATGGATGATTAACACTACCTGATTTCAGGAATCATGGTAAAGCTATAGTAATCAAGATAGTATGGTACTGTTAAGATAGACAAATCAGTGTTCAGAATAGAGTCCAGAAAAAAAGGCCCACGCTGATTTTAACATGAATGTGAAAATAATTCAGTAGAGAAATGATAGTCTTTTTTAATAAAGTGGATATTCACCTATAATAAAATGAACCTCAATCCATACCTTTTACTATATACAAAAGTTCACTCAAAATAGATCACAGATGTAAATGTCAAACTTAACACTATAAAAATTATTGAAGAGATCACAAGAGAAAATCTTCACCACATTAGGTTAAGCAAGACTTCTTAGATATGATAGCTAAAGCATGACCTCTAAAATTACACAAATACCTATTTTCATATCCATTTTATAGAAAATTGTCCTCAGTACTTACAAATAGAACCCTCAGGAGAGACTTCTCAGAGGCAAGGATTTCAAATCTTGGCTTTGTATTAAAAAGTGAACAGTAATGAGATTCCATTGTCCGCTGTTAGTGTATGTGTGTGTCGGGGTGGGGGGAGGACATATTTGATGTTGCTCCAATAAGATCTGTTGAGACGGTCACTTACTGAAACACCTTTATGACTTTTATTTGCCTCTAACTACTTAATAAAAAGGCAAAGCTAATCTCCCCTTTATCTCCCATGGTGCACTGTTATTTGCCAACTTTACAATAAACTATGATTTATCTGAAGCAGTTATGAAATTGTTGTGGAGAAGAGAAAAATGCATCTGAGACTTAACTTTGTGATTATTAGCCATTGGAGCTTCCTCCTGTAATTACTTATAGTTTTATTTTAAAACACTGCTCCATCATTCTTCCTCAATAGTCTTAGAATTAAAAATTGAGGCAACCTGATTTCATCAGCTACTAGCATAGTCACCGGCATTCCACTCCACCCTAAATTTATTTTCCCACTACACCCAAAGAAATAAGTTAACTCAAATATCCCCTCATATCTCTATCTTCTCTATTTAAGAGCACCAGTCTTGGAACAGGTGGGACATTTTCTCTTACTGCTGAACTAGATTCTCCACTTTCCCAAGTACCACACCCTTGAAAGGGTGTGTCATGACATTTCAACCCTCCTTTGAAGGAGGACATGAAATCTCAAATGAAAATCTACAGTTTTTTTCCAATAAATTAGAGAACATTTTGGAACATACTTTGTTTTGTGCACATCCTAAACCGTTCCTTCCTGTATCTGTTTAAACAGCAACAACAAATAGATAGGGCTTCCCTGGTGGCGCAGTGGTTGCGCGTCCGCCTGCCGATGCAGGGGAACCGGGTTCGCGCCCTGGTCTGGGAGGATCCCACATGCCGCGGAGCGGCTGGGCCCGTGAGCCATGGCCGCTGAGCCTGCGCGTCCGGAGCCTGTGCTCCGCAACGGGAG
>NC_041225.1:7903810-7907746 GCF_002837175.3 Physeter macrocephalus | reverse complement strand
AAAAAACAAAAAAAAAAGAAATAAAAATATAGGTACACTAGTATTGTGGTGAGGTACAAAAGAGAAGAGGTATGTTGATTGACTATTACAGCCTACAGTGTGCTCATTAAATGCATTAATTCCTCCCTTCAATCATCCAGAGTATCTGCAAACATCCATTGAGGTTTTTACCATGTGTCTGGCACTCTGCTAGAGATGAGGAGTAACAGATTAATAAGGCATGAGTCTAGCTTTAAGTAGCTCAGAGTTCACAATGTCAAAGTTTTCACTCATACTGCCACTCCCAGTGCATTCTCATGGTCTGACTTGCAAAGTGACTCCTTCATTCTCTCTGTTGTAAGCCCTGATATGGATTCACAATTCTCTACACATCTTTCAGATAGTCACAGCTAAACAATTTTTAAAGAAATAATACATCTATTTGCAATTCCACTTTGGTTTCAAATTAGGATACCTCTTTTACTCTGCAGTATTTTGACCTTCCTTCTCTTTCTTCAAATCAACAGAATTAGAAACATCTAAATAAAACCTTTTTAAATTGTTCACAAAATAAAACAAACTCATTGTTGTAACATAGCACAGTGTTCTTTGTGAAAGAGTAGATTTGATTTCTTAGAAGTAAATGGAAAAAAATAAGGGATGGGACCAATTTTTCTCTAAAGAGTTTTCTATTTTGACAATATCTATTTTCATCTCTCTTCAATATAGATGGCATAAAAAATTTATCCTCATATGCTTTATATTCATTATTGGTTTTATATTGGAAAACATCCCAGAAAAGCAAAAGAAAGTCTAGCAATTAACTGAAACAAAACAAAAGGGAAGCATTTATTTTCATATGTAATTACTTATTTATTTAGAGAATAAACTAAATAAAATAAAAGTCTGACAATTAACTGAAACAAAACAAAAGGGATGCATTTATTTTCATATGTAATTATTTATTTAGAGAATAAACCTCAACCTGTACTGATGATTGTCTTTTTTGCAGACAATACAATACAATCTATTTGAAATAAATATATTATTTATAAGTTGATAATAGATAATGATATATTAAATGTGAAGTTCTTGTTTCTAATTAAAATATTTTTATATTTGTTATTTTTTCTCAATTGATTTCTCAAATAGTTTACCCAAACTAGAGTAAACCACATTTTTCACCACTTCCTTATGAGATCTTACATTCATAACTGAGGAGCTCTCTTCTCTTCCCTTCCCTTCCCATCCCTTCCCTTCCCTTCCCTTCCCTTCCCTTCCCTTCCTTTCCCTTCCCTGCCCTTCCCTTCTCTTCCCTTCTCTTCTCAGGAAAAGAAGCCAAATCCTCATGAAAAGAGCAAACAAACAATAATACAACCATTAACTTTAAAACAAAAGTGCTTCGGAGGAGACATTAAACCAAGGCAAAGGAGAAAAAGGAATGAGGTGGGGGGACAGAGAAGATGGCAGAAGAGTAAGATGCGGAGATCACCTTCCTCCCCACAGATACATCAGAAATGCATCTACATGTGGAACTGCTCCTATAGAACTCCCATTGAACGCTGGCAGAAGACCTCAGACCTCGCAAAAGGCAAGAAACTCCCCACATACCTTGGTAGGGCAAAAGAAAAAAGAATAAACAGAGACAAAAGAATAGGGACAGGACCTGCATCAGTGGGAGGGAGCTGTGAAGAAGGAAAGGTTTCCACACACTAGAAGCCCCTTCGCAGGTGGAGACTGCGGGTGACAGAGAGGGAAGCTTCGGAGCCACAGAGGAGAGCCCAGTAACAGGGTGCAGAGGGCAAAGCGGAGAGATTTCCTCACAGAGGATCAGTGCCGACAGGCACTCACCAGCCCGAGAGGCTTGTCTGCACACCCACCGGGGCAGGCGGGGGCTGGGAGCTGAGGCTTGGGCTTTGGACGGATCGGATCGCAGGGAGAGGAATGGTGGCATGAACACAGCCTGAAGAGGTTAGTGCACCACGGCTAGCCGGGAGGGAGTCCGGGAGAAGTCTGGAGCTGCCGAAGAGGCAAGAGAATTTTTCTTCCCTCTTTGATTCCTGGTGCACGAGGAGAGGGGATTAAGCGCGCCACTTGAAGGAGCTCCAGAAACGGGCTCAAGCTATGGGTATCAGCGCGGAACACAGAGATGTGTATGAGATGCTAAGGCAGCTGCTGCCGCCACCAAGAAGCCTGTGTGTGAGCACAGGTCACTCTCCACACCTTCCCTCATGGGAGCCTGTGAAGCCTGCCACTGCCAGGGTCCCGGGATTCAGGGACAACTTCCACGGGAGAACGCAAGGTGCACCTCAGGCTGCTGCAACACCTCACCGACCTCTGCTGCTGCAGGGTCACCCCGCATCCGTACCCCTCCCTCTCCCTGGCCTAAGTGAGCCAGAGCCCTCAAATCAGCAGCTCCTTTAACCCCGTCCTGTCTGAGCGAAGGTTACCCTCAGGCAACCTACATGCAGAGGCGGGGCCAAATCCAAAGCTGAACCCCTGGAGCTGTGCGAACAAAAAAGAGAAAGGGAAATCTCTCCCAGCAGCCTCAGAAGCAGTGGATTAAAGCTACACAATCAACTTGATGTACCTTGCATCTGTGGAATACCTGAATAGACAACGAATCATCCCAAATTGAGGAGGAGAACTTGTGGAGCAAGATATATTATTTTTGTCCCTTTTCCTCATTTTGTGAGTGCATATGTATGCTTCTGCGTGAGATTTTGTCTGTATAGCTTTGCTTTCACCATTTGTCTTAAGGTTCTGACAGTCCCGTCTTTTTCGTTTGTTTCTTTTTTTTTACTTCAAATAATTTTTCTTCTTAAAAATTATTTTTTATTTTAATAACTTTATTTTATTTTATCCTACTTTATTTTATGCTCTTTCTTTCTTTCTTTCTATTTTTTCTCCTGTATATTCTTTTTTTTTTTTTTTTTTTGCGGTACGCGGGCCTCTCACTGTTGTGGCCTCTCCCGTTGTGGAGCACAGGCTCCAGACACGCAGGCTCAGCGGCCATGGTTCACAGGCCCAGCAGGTCTGCAGCATGTGGGATCTTCCCGGACCGGGGCACGAACCCGTGTCCCCTGCATCAGCAGGCAGACTCTCAACCACTGCGCCACCAGGGAAGCCCCTCCCTTATATTCTGAATGGTGTGGATTAAACACTCTTGGTGCTCCAGCCAGGTGTCAGGGCTGTGTCTCTGAGGTGGCAGAACCAACTTCAGGACACTGGTCCACAAGAGACCTCCCAGCTCCATGTAATATCAAATGGTGAAAATCTCCCAGAGATCTCCATCTCAACATCAAGACCCAGGTTGACGTAATGACCAGCAAGCTACAGTGCTGGACACCCTATAAAAAACAACTAGCAAGACAGGAACACAGCCCCATCAATAAGTAGAGAAGGTGCCTAAAATCATAATAAGGCTACAGATACCCCCAAACACACCACCATACGTGTACGTGCCCATCAGAAAGACAAGATCCAACCTCATCCACCAGAACACAGGCACTAGTACCTCAACCAGGAAACATACTCAACCCACTGAACCAACATTAGCCACTGGGGACAGACACCAAAAACAATGAGAACTACTAACCTGCAACCTGCAAAAAGGAGACACCAAACACAGTAAGATAAGCAAAGTGAAAAGACAGAAAAACACACAGCAGATGAATTAAAAATACTCTAGATGGGATCAATAGCAGAATAACTGAGGCAGAAGAACAGATAAGTGACTAGGAAGGTAAAATAGTGGAAATAACTACTGCAGAGCAGAATAAAGAAAAAAGAATGAAAAGAACTGAGGTCAGTCTCAGAGACCTCTGGGACAATATTAAATGCACCAACGTTTGAATTATAAGGGTCCCAGAAAATAAGAGGAAAAGAAAGGGACTGAGAATATATTTGAAGAGATTATAGTTGAAAACTTCCCTAATATGGGAAAGGAAATAGTTA
>NC_041225.1:7902621-7903586 GCF_002837175.3 Physeter macrocephalus | reverse complement strand
AAAGAAAACATATTAAAAGCAGCAAGGGAAAAACAACAAATAACACACAAGGGAATCCCAAAAAGGTTAACAACTGATTTTTCAGCAGAAACTTTGCAAGCCAGAAGGGAGTAGCAGGACATAATTAAAGTGATGAAGGAAAAAAAATTACAACCAAGATTACTCTATGCAGCAATGATCTCATTCAGATTTGATGGAGAAATTAAAACATTTACAGACAAAGATAAGCGGAGAGAGTTCAGCACTACCAAAGCAGCCTTACAACAAATGCTAAAGGAACTTCTCTAGGCAAGAAACACAAAAGAAGGAAAAGACCTACAAGAACAAACCCGAAACAGTTAAATAAATGGTAATAGGAGCATACATATTGATAATTACCTTAAATATAAATGGATTAAATCCTTCCACCGAAAGACACAGACTGGCTGAATGGATACAAAAACAAGACCCATACATATGCTGTTTACAAGAGACCTAATTCAGACCTAGCAACACATACAGACTGAAAGTGAGGGGATGGAAAAACATATTCTATGCAAATGGAAATTAGAAGAAAGCTGGAGTAGCAATTATCATATCAGATAAAATAGACTTTAAAATAAAGTCTATTACAAGAGACAAAGAAGGACACTACATAATGATCAAGGGATCTATCCAAGAAGAAGGTATAACAATTGTAAATATTTATACATCCAACATAGGAGCACCTCAATAATAAGGGAAATACTAACAGCCATAAAAGGGGAAATCGACAGTAACACATTCATAGCAGGGGACTTTAACACCCCACTTTCACCAATGGACAGATCATCCAAAATGAAAATAAATAAGGAAACACAAGCTTTAAATGATACATTAAACAAGATGGACTTAATTGATATTTACAGGACATTCCATCGAAAAACAAAAGAATACACATTTTTCTCAAGCACTCATGGAACATTCTCCAGGATAGATCATATCTT
>NC_041225.1:7890086-7902580 GCF_002837175.3 Physeter macrocephalus | reverse complement strand
AATAATGAAGTGATCACTGAAGAAATCAAAGTGGAAATCAAAAAATACCTAGAATCAAATGACAATGGAGAAACGACGACCCAACAACTATGGGATGCAGCAGAAGCAGTTCTAAGAGGGAAGTTTATAGCAATACAATCTTTCCTTAAGAAACAGGAAACAACTCGAATAAACAACGTAACCTTGCACCTAAAGCAATTTGAGAAAGAAAAACAAAAATAAAACCCAAATTTAGCAGAAGGAAAGAACTAATAAAGATCAGATCAAAAATAAATGAAAAAGAAATGAAGGAAATGATAGCAAAGATCAATAAAACTAAAAGCTGGTTCTTTGAGGAAATGAACAAAATTGATAAACCATTAGCCAGACTCATCAAGAAAAAAAGGGAGAAGACTCAAATCAATAGAATTAGAAATGAAAAAGGAGAAGTAACAAGGGACACTGCAGAAATACAAAAGATTATTAGAGATTACTACAAACAACTGTATGCCAATAAATGGTCAACCTGGAAGATATGGACAAATTCTTAGAAATGCACAACTTATGGAGACTGTACCAGCAAGAAATAGAAAATATGAAGAGACCAATCACAAGCACTGAAATTGAAATTGTGATTAAAAATCTTCCACACACACACAAAAAAGCCCAGGACCAGATGACTTCACAGGCGAATTCTATCAAACATTTAAAGAAGAGCTAACACCTATCCTGCTCAAACTCTTGCAAAAGATAGAAGAGGGAGGAACAGTCCCAAACTAATTCTATGAGGCCACCATCACCCTGATATCAAAACCAGACAAAGAGGTCACAAAGAAAGAAAACTACAGACCAATATCACTGATGAACATAGATGCAAATATCCTCAACAAAATATTAGCAAACAGAATCCAACAGCACATTAAAAGGATCAACACCATGATCAAGTGGGGTTTACTCCAGGAATGCAAGGATTCTTCAATATATGCAAATCAAACAATGTGATACACCATATCAACAAACTGAAGGAGAAAAAAACATATGATCATCTCAATAGATGCAGAGAAAGCTTTTGACAAAATTCAACACCAATTTATGATAAAAACCCTGCAGAAAGTAGGCATAGAGCGAACTTTACTCAACATAATAAAGGCCATATATGGCAGTATATTATAATAAAGGACATTACAAACCCACAGCCAACATCATTCTTAATGGTGACAAACTGAAACCATTTCCACTAAGATCAGGAAAAAGACAAGGTTGCCCACTCTCACCACTCTTATTCAACATAGTTTTGGAAGTGTTAGCCACAGCAATCAGAGAAGAAAAAGAAATAAAAGCAATCCAAATTCGAAAAGAAGAAGTAAAGCATCATGTTTACAGATGACATGTCACTATGCATAGAGAATCCTAAAGATGCTACCAGAAAACTACTAGAACTAATCACAGAATTTGGTAAAGTAGCAGGACACAAAATTAATGCACAGAAATCTCTGACATTCCTATACACTAATGATGAAAAATCTGAAAGTGAAATTAAGAAAACACTCCCATTTACCATTGCAACAAAAAGAATAAAATATTTAGGTATCAACCTACCTAAGGAGACAAAAGACCTGTATGCAGAAAATTATAAGACACTGGTGAAAGAAATTAAAGGCGATACAAATAGATGGAGAGATATACCATGTTCTTGGATTGGAAGAATCAACATTGGGAAAATGACTCTTCTACCCAAAGCAATCCACAGATTCAATGCAATCCCTATCAAACTACCACTGGTATTTTTCACAGAACTAGAAAAAAAAATTAACAATTTGTATGGAAACACAAAAGACTCCGAATATCCAAAGCAATCTTGAGAACGAAAAATGAAGGTGGAGGAATCAGGCTCCCTGACCTCAAACAATACTACAAAGTTACAGTAATCAAGTCAGTTTGGTACCGGCACAAAAACAGAAATATAGGTCAATGGAACAGGATAGAAAGCCCAGAGATAAACCCACACACATATGGTCACCTTATCTTTGATAAAGTTGACAGGGGTATACAGTGGAGAAAAGACAGCCTGTTCAATGCAACTGCTGGGAAAACTGGACAGGTACACGTAAAAGTATGAAATTAAAACACTCCCTAACACCATACACAAAAATAAACTCAAAATGGGTTAAAGACCTAAACGTAAGGCCAGACAATATCAAACTCTTAGAGGAAAACTTAGGCAGAACACTCTATGACATAAATCACAGCAAGATCCTTTTTGACCCATCTCCTAGAGAAATGGAAATCAAAACAAAAATAAGCAAATGGGACCTAATGAAACTTAAAAGCTTTTGCACAACATAGGATACCATAAACAAGACCAAAAGACAACCCTCTAGAATAGAAGAAAATATTTGCAAATGAAGCAATTGATGAAGGATTAATCTCCAAAATTTACAAGATGCTCATGTAGCTCAATAACTAAAAAACAAACCCAATCCAAAAATGGGCAGAAGACCTAAATAGACATTTATCCAAAGAAGATATACAGATTACCAACAAACACATGAAAGAATGCTCAACGTCATTAATCATTAGAGAAATGCAAATCAAAACTTTAATGAGGTATCATCTCACACCGGTCAGAATGGCCATCAACAAAAAATCTAGAAACAATAAATGCTGGAGACGGTGTGGAGAAAAGGGAGCACTCTTGCACTGCTGATAGGAATGTAAATTGATACAGCCACTATGCAGAACTGTATGGAGGTTCCTTAAAAAACTACAAATTGAAGCTGAGTTATTTGTAGTGAGGTGGATGGACATGACGTCTGTCATACAGAGTGAAGTAAGTCAGAAGGAGAAAAACAAATACCATATGTTAACACATATATATGAAATCTAAGAAAAAATAAAATGTCATGAAGAGTCTAGGGTTAGGATGGGAATAAAACAGAGACCTACTAGGGCATGGCCTTGAGGATATGAGGAGGGGAAAGGGTAAGGTGTGACAAAGTGAGAGAATGACATGGACATATATACACTACCAAATGTAGGGCGGATAGCTAGTGGGAAGCAGTTGCATGGCACAGGGAGATCAGGTAGGTGGTTTGTGACCACCTAGAGGGGTAGGATAGGGAGGATGGTGGGGAGGGAGATACAACAGGGAAGAAATATGGGAACATATGTATATGTATAAATGATCCACTTTGTTGTAAAGCCAAAACTAACGCACCATTGTAAAGCAATTATACTCCAATAAAGATGTTAAACAAACAAACAAAAAGGAATGAGGAAACAAATGGGGGAGGGAAGCTGTACCTGAGAAATTATGGTCTCATGTGATGCCCTTCCACAAATGTGACCCAGTGTACACATAGCCTGTGTTAGTAGAGGATGTGCAACCTTTGAAATGTGTTTTGAGATGGGCTCAAATGACTTCTCTGGAATTTTTTAACTAAGTCAGTAACCACCAAGTATCAGTGTTTACCAGGATTATGGTAAGTGACATAAAACCTTATCAATGAGAATCTGTATAAACAGGCTGATATAGATTTCACATGTTAGAATTAACAATTATTTTAAAGCAAATATTCTTACCATATTTAAAGCACCAAATAACAAGCTAGAATATATTATAAGAAATAGAAAGCTATAAAAAGTGGCTAAACTGATGGAAAAGAGAACAAAACAGGTATCTAGAATTTAAACATTTAATACCAAAATTAAAAACCTTACAGGTTATATTTAGAAGTGAATTGTTATAGCAGATTGGACTCAGAGTAGAAAGAAGCAGTGAACTAGAAGATTATATTAAACTACTCAGAACATAGCAAATAAAGAAAAAATAAAAGATTGACAATACAGAAAAGAAAATAAAAGCCATGAGGATTACAGAAATAGGATCCAGAATATTCTTGAAATAAGTTCTCTAAGTAAAAATATAGAAAGAATATAGTCCTAAGACAAATTTTGAGGAGATAAAAACAGGACATGTGAGTATTAAAAAATGATGTCAAGCTGGAATTCATATGTAAAAGATTCCTTCTGAGAATGCTATTTAATCCAACCTTCATCCCATTTTCAGAAATTTGTGCTCCTACAATATCTTATGCTTATTGTTAATACAAGGCTTATTACAAATTTTTATAATAACCTATTGACTTTTATTTCTTCTGGTTAGATTTTTAACTGAGTGAAGGTAATTCATTTGTTTCTATTTCTTAATTTTAAATGCCTGTCTAAATTTAGGTCACCAAAAAGAATTTAGTTATTATTTGTTTTTTGAATTAATTCACTTCCTCTTGGGACTTATAGCTCTTTTATAGTACAGTGGAATTGCATCCAATTCAATGATTATATTCACTTTTCAGAAAAAATGTATTGAAGGCATATCTGTGGTAGTGTTTTCATTCTCTCTAGGGTCTTTTCTTTATGCACACATTCATTCAAAATTATTTATTGGATACCTACTATGTAATGCATTGTTCTTGATATTGGGACAATATTTATGACCAATGGACCAATTATATTCTTATTTGTAATTAAAGGTCTAATAAAATGTGGCAGATAAAAATGTAAGTAACTAAACAAATAAGATTTCAGGGAATAATGAGCTCTATGAAGGAAATAAGTAGGGTGATGGGATGTTTGAGGAATGGGTACCTTAAAAGGAAAATTCATGTGTTAAGTTCAAAATTTGTGTTATAAAGAGAGACAAAAAAGTACAGGGTTTTTTCCTTGTATTATTTCCATAGCAAATGGCTCTCATAAAAGACCATGAAAGAATATGTCTCTGATGTAGGCAATCTCTACAGGACATTTTTGTAGGGAAATATGCAATTTAAATGGATTATAAGTGTGAAAAGTCTCAAAATAATATACCTATTCATAAAATTTATATCAAACACTCAATGTAATAATTTCCCTAACTTTACATAAGTTCTTAAATCTAACTGAGAATTTTACAGTCTGCTTAAGGAGACAGGATTTTTAAAAACTTGTAGCTTGTTATCAATACAGAGCAGTGAGGATATAGACCTAGTATTCAGTTGCATGTGAGTTGACACATTATGTTCTTTAGTCCTGTAGTCTTTGTGGCCCTGCTTATCATTTATTTTTATTCAGGAATGTAGTTTTCTTTCCTTTAATCTCATGTTTTGCCAAACGTCAGAGAAATGATGGTGAAAACACTCCATCAATCACTATGGTAAGAATAGAAGGCATTACCACCTCACCATTCAATTAAGTTACTTTGAGAACTAGGTTTCAATTTCTGAAAAGTATAATAGGGTTACAATGACTACTTCTTTCTTGTAATGTTTCCTTCCAGACGAGAAGACAGCCAAGTCTTCAGGGATGCTTGTTCAATTCTAGACTTCCCAGGCCCTTGTTTTTCTTTGTTTTCACTTTTTAATAGTTGGAAGGAAGGAGTCATTTACTTCTAACACATTTCTCCTAGTAGATGACCATTCTGATAAATATTTTGATAAAAAACAAATGGTTGGTATGAGGGAGATTTGTGAATTTACATAAGTTGTGAATTTAAATTTATCTTTGAATTTTAAACAACTATGTTTAAAGTTCTCCTTGTCTCCTAACATAAGGTAAAATGAGATTGATTCATTTGACTAGAACCTGGTAAGAATTGAAATAAAATTAGGTTGTTTTTGACATAGAACATTGTAGGAAGACACAATGTACTGTTAAAAATATTTTTTTCATTCTTGGGAGGAAAATTTAGATGACATTCTGGATACACTGCTTGCCATAATCATGTTTAATATTAAAACAGTAGAAAGAGTGTGGTCTGTAGTTCTTAGATTTTTAATACACTCTAGCACAATTGTGCTTCAATAGAAGACACCTATTTGAAAAGCAAATGTAATATGCCTGAAACCAAACTATTTGCATTTCCAGAGTATAAAAATTACTGAACTGTGCCAATATCTGTGGCAGAACACTTGAGCAAAGTAGAGTTAGTAATGTCATTCATACAAAGACTTTAAAGCAATTTCTGTACGTTTTTATTTCATCGGGAAAAGGAGGCACCTTAAGTCAAAGAAAAAAATAATTGAAGATGAGGAAATAATATTGTTAAGAATGAAAGGCAGGGAATAAAGTAAATGTATGTAAATCCACAGGTTTCTTTTCCTAAATTGCAACAAGAGTATAAATTGAAGGAGGGTTAGGTAATTTAGAGTTTCTAGACTTTTGAAAATATAATTAGTTTTATCAGAGTGGTATAAATTTGTGTATCCAATAAGGCATTGTAAAACTTTGAGGAGTTTTAAATTGGACACTTCTCCTTAGAGAAATGGCTAATTCTAGAGCTGCAAGGCAAAATATAGAAGATGAAACTAAAGTTTCTTATAGTGCTGAAAAGAAAGGAAATATTAAAAAAAAAAAAAAAAAGAATGATAAAGCAGGCCCAAGGAAAGGATACAGGAGAAAATAGAAAGAGTGCCCGATGATCAAAGCTGAAAATTAGAAAAAACAAACAAACAAACAAAAAACAGGAGAAAAACATAATATTATATTATAAACCAAAATATAAAATAAATATCCGCAAGCTTTTACCAATATATATAAATGATGAAATAAAGAAATGAGGGAGAAAGAACATTTCTCTTGTGCAGAAGAATTCCAAATAACTTATGTAGGTACTCTGCTTTCAACTCTGGAATATAACTCACTCTGTAAATATGGACTGCATATTGTGGATTCTTTCCAAAGTGTACCATATGGAAAGTGGTAAAAAGAGTAACTTTACAATGGTAAAAACTTAAAAATACTACTTCAGACAGGGGACCAAAATCAACATCAAGAGTGTTAATTTATATTGATAGCATGTACCCTTGAAGTGATCTGATAAAAATTGTACTTTATCTCTGTGGTCTTCCTTCCATAAACCAATATACCCTGTCTAACCATGAGAAAAACATTAGACAAATTGCACTACAGGATCAGCCTACAAAATTCTTCACCAATATTCTTTAAAACTGTCAATGTTATCAAAGACAAAGCAAGTCTGACAAGATGTAACAGCCCAAAGGAGCCTAAAGAACATGAACAATTAGATGTAATACACTATTTTGGAGTTTGACCCTGAAACAGAAAAAGAACATGATGTGAAATCTAAGGAATATATAAAGTGTAAACTATAGTTAATACTAGTGTAGCCATATAGGTTTATTAATTGTGTCAAATGTACAAGAGCAATGTAAGATGTTTCAAACTTCTTTAAAATTGCCTTATTCCACATTAAGTGTAATGTCCAAAATCATGTAACAGATGTTTTCCTTACACCATCTAAAGAATTAATTTTTATTAGAATGATATTTCGATTCCAACTGAGAATAAAGTTATTTTGACTCAACTATACACTTAGGAAACTTCTAAGTGGTAGAAAAGATATTTCAGAAGTGTTCTTTATGCAAAACATATGTAATATACATCGAGTAGTGAAACTAATAAAATTAAGAAACACAAAAATGTCAGTAAAGAACACAAAACTCCAATGGGACAGTAGCAAGACAGTATAATCAATATACCTGCTTAAAGACTGACACATATTATAATAAATTATTATTATATTATTATATTATTCTCTCTCTTCAGAGAGAGAAGAGTTCAAGATGGCAGAGTAAAAGGATGTAGTGCTTACCTCCCACATGAACACAGCAAAAATACATCTACATGTGGAAAATAAGCACTGAAAACTAGCAGGAGGATTCCTGCACAAACTTGGTGTTGAGAAAAATACACACATATTCAGAAAGGGAGGGAAGAAAAGTGTTTGGGTCAGGACCTGTGTGCATGGGAGGAACATCAGAGGAATAGGAGTTTGCAGGGGTGAATACCCATCCGGGGAGTAAATGAGTCATGGACTGGGTGTCCAAGCCTTGTGGTCCTAGGCAGAGGAAACAAAGGACAAAGGACTAAAGATAACTTAAATAAGCCAGGATATAGCTTAAAAGATTTTTTTTAAGTGTAAAATTAACTATAACTAAAATATACAGTTAAGGGATAAGCATGAAGATATAAAATATGACATCAAAAACATAAACTGTGGGATAAGGGAGTAAATATTTAGATCTTTTAGAATGTATTTGAACTTAAATGTTTACCAGTTTAAAACAAGTAGATATAATTACGGATTAACATATGAATGTAAGGGTAATCACAAATCAAAAATCTACAACAGATACACAAATATCACAAAGAAAGGAAGAGAGGGGACTTTCAGCATGGTAGAGAAGTAAGACGTAGAGATCACCTTCCTCCCCACAAATACATCAAAATACATCTACATGTGGAACAATTCCTGCAGAACACATACTGAACACTGTCAGAAGACCTCAGACTTCCCAAAAGGCAAGAAATTCCCCACGTACCTGGGTAGGGCAAAAGAAAAAAGGAAAAACAGAGATAAAAGAATAAGGATGGGACCTGCACCTCTGGGAGGGAGCTGTGAAGGAGAAAAAGTTTCTATACACTAGGAAGTCCCTAAGTCCCTTGACTGGCAGAGAGAGGGGATGGCAGGGGCAAGCTTCATAGCCATAGAGGAGAGTGCAGGAACAGGGGAGTAGAGGGCAAAGCAGAGAGATTCCCACACAGAGGATCGGTGACGACCAGCACTCACTAAGCCTGAGAAGCTTGTCTGCTCACCTGCTGAGGCAGGTGGCTTTTGGGAGCTGAGGCTCTGGCTTCGGAGGTCAGATCTCAGGGAGAGGAGTGGAGTTGGCTGCATGAACACAGCCTGAAGGAGTCTAGTGCACCACAGCTAACCTGAAGGGAGTCTGGGGAAAAGTCTGGACTTGCCAAAGAGGCAAAAGACCATTGTTTCGGAGTTCGCAAGGAGAGGGGATTCAAAGCACAGCTAAAACGAGCTCCAGGAAAGGTCACAAGCCATGGCTATCAGCGTGGACCCCAGAGATGGGCATGAAACGATAATGTTGCTGCTGCAGCCACCAAGAATCCTGTGTACAAGCACAGGTCACTATCCACAAATCCCCTCCCAGGAGCCTGTGCAGCCTGTCACTGCCCGGGACCCATGATGCAGGGACAACTTCACTGGGAGAACACACAGCACACCTCAGGCAGTTGCAAAGTCACACTGGCCTCTGCCATCCAGGCTCAACCTGCATTCCGTACACTTCCCTCCCCACGGCCTGAGTGAGCCAGAGCTCCCTAATCAGCTGCTACTTTAAGCCTGTCATGTCTGAGTGGGGAACAGGTGCCCTCGGGTGACGTACACACAGAGGTTGGGCCAAATCCAAAGCTGAACACCAGGAGCTGTGCAAACAAAGAAGAGAAAGAGAAATTTCTCCCAGCAGCCCAGGAGCAGTGGATTAAATCTCCACAATCAACTTGATGGACCCTGCATCTGTGGAATACCTGAATAGACAACGAATCATCCCAAACGTGATGCAGTAGACTTTGGGAGCAACTGTAGACTTGAGGTCACCTTTCTGCATCTAGTTTGTTTCTGGTTTTATGTTTTCTTCATTTAATATTTAGAGCCTATTATCATTGGTACATTTGTTTATTGATTTGGTTGCTCTCCTTTTTTTCTTTAATATATACATTTTTTCCCTTTTTCTCATTTTGTGAGTGTGTATGTGTATGCCTCTTTGTGTGATTTTCTCTGTATAGTTTTGCTTTTACCATTTGTCCAAGTGTTCTGTCTGTCCTGTTTCTTTTTGGGGTATTTTTGGTTTAGTTCTTAGCACTTCTTATCATTGGTAGATTTTTTTCTGGTTTGGTTGTTCTCTACTTTCTTTCTTCTTCATAATTATTTTTATTAAAGTTTTAATAATATATTTTTTCTTTTCAATAAATTTATTTTTTTTTCCATTTTTTTTCTCCCTTTTCTTCTGAACCGTGTGGCTGGCAGGGCCTTGTAGCTCCAGCCAGATGACAGACCTGAGCCTCTGAGGTTAGAGAGCTGAGTTCAGGACATTGGTCCATCAGAGACCTCCTGGCCCCATGTAATATCAAATGGCAAAAGCTCTCCCAGAGATCTCCATCTCAATGCTAAGACCCAGCTCCACTCAATGACCAGCAAGCTCCAGTGCTGCACACCCTATGCCAAACAACTAGCAAGACAGGAACACAACCCTAACTCATTAGCAGAGAGGTAACCTAAAATCATAATAGCTTCTCAGACACCCCAAAAACACACCACCAGTTGTGGTCCTACCCATCAGAGAGACAAGATCCAGCCTCAACCACCAGACCACAGGCACCAGTCTCCTCAACCAGAAAGGTGACACAACCCACTAAACCAGCCTTACCCACTGGGGGCAGACATTAAAAACAACAGGAAGTATGAACCTAGAGCATGTGAAAAAGAGACCACAAACACAGTAAGTTAAGCAAAATGAGAAGACAGAGAAATACACAGCATATGAAGGAACAAGGTAAAAACCCACCAGACCAAACAAAAGAGGAGGAAATAGATATTCTACCTGAAAATCACTTCAGAGTAATGATAGTAAAGATGATCCAAAATCTTGAAAAGAAAATGGATAAAGTACAAGAAACGTTTAACTGGAAACTAAAAGAACTAAAGAGGAAGCAAACAATGATGAACAACAAAATAAATGAAATTAAAAATTCACTAGAAGAAATCAATAGCAGAATTACTGAGGCAGAAAAACGGATAAGTGACCTGAAAAATAAAATAGTGGAAATAACTACCACAGAGCAGAATAAATATAAAAGAATGAAAAGAATTGAGGACTGTCTCTGAGACCTCTGGGAAAACATTAAGTGCACCAACATTAAAATTATAGGGGTCCAAGGAGAAGAAGAGAAAAGAAAAGGAACTGAGAAAATATTTGAAGAGACTATAGCTGAAAACTTCCCTAATGTGGAAAGGGAAATATATAATCAGGTCCAGGAAGTGCAGAGAGTCCCATACTTGATAAATCCAAGGACAAACATGCCAAGACACATATTAATCAAACTATCAAAAATTAAATACAAAGAAAATATATTAAAAGGAGCTAGGGAAAAGCAACAAATAACATACAAGGGAATCCCCATAAGGTTAACAGCTGATCTTTCAGCAGAAACTCTGCAAGCCAGAAGGGAGTGGCAGGACATATTTAAAGTGATGAAAGAGAAAAACCTACAACCAAGATTACTCTACCCAGCAGGATCCCATTCAGATTTGAGAAAGCAGACAAGCAAAAGCTAAGACAATTCAGCACCACCAAACCAGCTTTACAACAACTGATAAAGGAACTTCTCTAGGCAGGAAACACAAAAGAAAGAAAAGACCTACAGTAACAAACCCAAAACAGTTATGAAACTTGTAATAAGAACATAAATATCAATGACGACCTTACATGTAAATGGATTAAATGTTCCAATCAAAAGATATAGACTGGTTGAATGGATACAAAAAGAAGATCTGTACATATGCTGCCTACAGGAGACTCACTTCAGACCTAGGGACACATACAAACTGAAAGTTAGGGGATGGAAAAAGATATTCCATGCAAATGGAAATTAAAAGGAAGCTGGAGTAGCAATACTCATATCAGACAAAATAGACTTTAAAATAAAGACTATTACAAGAGACAAAGAAAGATAATACATAATGATCAAGGGATCGATCCAAGAAGAAGATAAAAAATTGTAAATATTTATGCACCAAACAAAGGAGCACCTCAATACATAGGCAAATGCCAACAGACATAAGGAGAAACTCACAGTAACACAATAATAATAGGGGACGTTAACATCCTACATACACCAATGGGAAGATCATCAAAAATGAAAATAAATAAGGAAACACAAGCTTTAAATGACACATAAGAAAGATGGATTTAACTGATATTTATAGGACATTCCATCCAAAGAAACAGAACACACTTTCTTCTCAAGTGTTCATGGAACATTCTCCAGGACAGATCATATCTTGGGTCAAAAATCAAGCCTTGGTAAATTCAGGAAATTTGAAATCGTATCAAGTATCGTTTTGGACCACAATGCTATGTGACTCGATATCAATTACAGGAAAAGAACCTGTAAAAAATACAAACACATGGAAGATAAACAATACACTACTAAATAACCAAGAGATCATTGAAGAAATGAAAGAGGAAATAAAAACATACAAAGAAACAAATGACAATGAAAACATGATGACCCAAAACCTATGGGATGCAGCAAAAGAAGTTCTAAGAGGGAAGTTTATAGCAATACAATCCTACCTCAAGAAGCAAGAAACATCTAAAATAAACAACCTAACCTTACACCTAAAGCAATTACAGAAGGAAGAAGAAGAAAACAAACAAACAAACAAAAAACCCGAAGTTAGCAGAATGAAAGAAATCATAAAGATCAGATCAGAAATAAATCAAAAAGAAATGAAGGAAATGATACCAAAGATCAATAAAATAAAAACTGGTTCTTTGAGGAGATAAACAAAATTGATAAACCATTAGCGAGACTCATCAAGAAAAAAAGGGAGGAGACTCAAATCAATAGAATTAGAAATGAAAAAGGAGAAGTAACAA
>NC_041225.1:7825376-7889915 GCF_002837175.3 Physeter macrocephalus | reverse complement strand
TAAAAATCTTCCAACAAACAAAAGCCCAAGACCAGATGGCTTCACAGGCGAATTCTATCAAACTTTTAGAGAAGAGCTAACACCTATCCTGCTCAAACTCTTCCAAAATATAGCACAGGCAGGAACACACCCAATCTTATTCTATGAGGCCATCATCACACTGATACGAAAACCAGACAAAGATGGCACAGAAAAGAAAGCTACAGGCCCATAACATTGAAGAACATAGATGCAAAAATCCTCAAGAAGACACTAGCAAACAGAATCTAACAGCACATTAAAAGGATCGTACACCATGATCAAGTGGGGTTTATCCCAGGAATGCACAGGTTCTTCAATATACACAAATCAATCAATGTGATAAATAATATTAACAAATTGAAGGATAAGAACCATATAATCATCTCAATAGATGCAGAAAAACTTTTGACAAAATTCAACACCCATTTTGATAAAAACCCTGCAGAAAATAGGCATAGAGGGAACTTACTTCAACGTAATAAAGGCCATGTATGACAAACCCACAGCCAACATAGTTCACAATGGTGGAAAAACTGAAACCATTTCCACTAAGATCAAGAAAAAAAACAAGTTTGCCCACTCTCACCACTATTTTTCAACATACTGTGGAAGTTTTAGCCACAGCAATCACAGAAGAAAAAGAAATGAAAGGACTCCAAATTGGAAAAGAATAAGTAAAACTGACACTCTTTTCAGATGACATGATACTATACGTAGAGAATCCTAAAGATGCTACATGAAAACTACTGGAGATAATCACTGATTTTGGTAAAGTAGCAGGATATACAAAATTAATGCACAGAAATCTCTTGAATTCCTATACACTAATGATGGAAAATCTGAAAGAGAAATTAAGGAAACACTCATATCTACCATTGCAATAAAAAGAATAAAATACCTAGGTATAAACCTACCTAAGGAGACAGAAGACCTCTATGCAGAAAATTATAAGACACTGATGAAAGAAATTAAAGATGATATAAACAGATGGAGAGATATACTGTGGTTTTGGATTGGAAGAATCAACATTATGAAAATGACTATACTACCCAAAGCAATCTACAGATTCAGTGCAATCCCTATCAAACTACCAATGGCATTTTTCACAGAACTAGAACAAAAAATTTCACAATTTGTATGGAAACACAAAAGACCCCGAGTAGCCAAAGCAATCTTGAGAAAGTAAAACAGAGCTAGAGAAATCAGGCTTCCTGACTTCAGATTATACTAAAAAGTTACAGTAATGAAGGCAGTATGGTACTGGCACAAAAACAGAAATATAGATCAATGGAACAGGATAGAAAACCCTGAAATAAACCCACATACATATGGTCACCTTATCTTTGATAAAGGAGGCAAGAATATACAATGGAGAAAAAACAACCTCTTCAATAAGTGGTGCTTGGAAAACTGGACAGCTACATGGAAAAGAATGAAATTAGGACACTCCCTAACACCATACAGAAAAATAAACTCAAAATGGATTAAAGACCTAAATGTAAGGCCAGAAACTATAAAACTATTAGAGAAAAACATAGGCAGAACACTCTTTGACATAAATCACAGCAAGATCTTTTTTGACCCATCACCTAGAGAAATGGAAATCAAAACAAAAATTAACAAATGGGACTTAATGAAACCTAAAAGCTTTTGTACAGCAAAGGAAAACATAAACAAGATGAAAAGACCACCCTCAGAATAGAAGAAAATATTTACAAATAAGGCAACTGACAGAGGATTAATCTCCAAAATTTACAAGCAGCTCAATATCAGAAAAACAAACAGCCCAATCCAAAAATGCACAGAAGACCGAAAGACATTTCTCCAATGAAGATATACAGATTGCCAAAAACACATGAAAAGATGCTCAACATCACTAATCATTAGAAAAATGCAAATCAAATTTACAATGAGGTATCACCTCATACCAGTCTGAATGGTCATCATCCAAAAAATCTAGAAATAATAAATGCTGGAGAGGGTGTGGAAAAAAAGGGAACCCTCTTGCACTGTTGTTAAGAATGTAACTTGATACAGCCAGTATGGAGATCACTATGGAAGTTCCTTAAAATACTAAAAATAGAACTACCACACACCCAGTAATCCCACTCCTGTGCATATACCCTGAGAAAACCATAATTCAAATAGAGTCATGTACCACAGTGTTCATTGCAGCTATATGTACAATAGCCAGGACATGAAAGCAACCTAACTGGCCATTGAGAAATGAATGGATAGAGCAGATGTGGCACATATATACAATGGAATATTACTCAGCCATAAAATAGAAAAACAAATAATGTATGTTAACACACATATATGGCACCAAAGGAAAAAAATCAAAAAGGTTCTGAAGAGCCTAAGGTCAGGACAGGAATAAAGACGCAGACATAGAGAATGGACTTGAGGACATGCAGAGGGTGAAGGGTAAGCTGGGATGAAGTGAGAGAGGGGCATGGAGATATATACACTACCAAAGTAAAAGAGATAGCTAGTGGGAAGCAGCCAAATAGCACAGGGAGATCAGCTCAGTGTTTTGCATCCACCTAGAGGGGTGGGATAGGGACTGTGAGAGGGAGATGTAAGAGGGAAGGGATATGGGGATATGTGTATATGTATAGCTGATTCACCTTGCTATAAAGCAGAAACTATCTTAAAAAAAAATGAAAGGAACACAGTATACTACTTAAAATGTTTTCAAAATATAAGGTCAGAAACAAAAAGAAGCAATGAACACAGGTGTTCTACAAAACCAACCAAAAAACATGTAATAAAATGACAATAAGTACATAACTATAAATAATTATTTTAAATATCAATGGACTATATGCTCCAGTCAAAAGACGTTGTGTGTTTATTTGGATGGAAAACAATATGCTGCCTATGGGAAACTCATTTCAAGGCAAATGACACACAGAGACAGAAAGTGACGGGAGGCAAAAAGATATTTCTTTCAAACAGAAATGACAAGAAAGCCAGGGTTTTCTTTTATATCATATGAGATAAAATAGACTTTAAAACAAAGCTTTAACATAATACAAAGAATGGTATTACATAATGATAAATAGACCAATACAGGAAGAGAATATTATATTCATTATTAACATATATGCACCCAATACAGGAGAATCAAAATATATAAAGCAAATACTAAAAGATCTAAAGGGAGATATTGACAGTAATATAATAAAAGCAGGGAACTTTAATGCTCCTCTTACATAAATGACAGATCATCCAGACAGAAAGTAAACAAGGCTACAGTGGTCTTAGATGACAGAAAAGCCAGTTCTACTTCATGGATAGCTACAGGCATTATATCCATAAACAGCATAATATACATTCTTCCTAAGGATAAAAACTACATGACCCTCTCAATAGATGCAGAAAAAGCTTTTGACAAAATTCAACATCCATTCATGATAAAAACTCTCATCAAAATGGTTATAGAGAGAACATATCAAACATACTAAAGGCCTTTTTTGACAGACCCACAGCCAACATCATACTCAATGGTGAAAAGCTGAAAACATTTCCTCTAAATTCAGGAGCAAGACAAGGATGTCCACTCTCACCACTTCTATTTAACATAGTATTGGAAGTCCTAGCCACAGCAATCATACCAGAAAAAAGAAAAGAAAAGAAAAGAAAAGCCATACAAAATTGGAAGGGAAAAGGTAAAACTGTCATTATTTGCAGATGATGTGATACTTTATATAAAAAACACTAAATTCCCCACTCCCAAATATTAGAACTAATGAATTCAACAAAGTGGCAGGAAATAAGACATTATGTATATATATATATATTATATATTATATATATATAAATCTATTGAATAATGAACCATCAAAAAGTAAAAGATACAATCCCATTTAAGATGACATCATAAGGAATAAAACACCTAGGAACAATCTTAACCAAGGAGGTGAAACACCTATACTCTGAAGACTATAAAACACTGATGAAAGAAATTGAAGATGATACAAAGAAATAAAAAGGTATCCCATGTTCTTGGATTGGAAGCATTAACATTGTTAAAATGGTCATACTAACCAAAACAATCTACAGGTTTAATGCATTCCTGTCAAAATACCAATGGCATTTTTCACAGAGCTAGAACAAATAATCCTAAAATTCATATGGAGCAAAAAATACCCTGCATTGTCAAAACAATGTTGGGAAAAAGAATACAGCTGGAGGTATCACCCTCCCATACTTCAGACAATACTACAAAGCTACAGTAAGCAAAACAGTGTGGTACTGGCACAAAAACAGAAACAGATATCTATGGAACAGAATAGAGAGATCAGAAATAAAACCACACACTTATGGTCAATTATTTTATGACAAGGTGCAAAGAATATACAATGGAGAAAATGCAGGTTCTTCAAAAACTGGTGCAGGAAAAACTGGACTGTGTCATGTAAATCAATGCAATTAGAACATTACTTCACACTATATACAAAAATAAGTTCAAAATAGATTAAAGACCTAAATGTAAGACCTGAAACTGTAAAACTCCTAGCAGAGAACACAGGCAGAACACACTTTAAGATAAATTGTAGAAATTTTTTTTAGATCTGTCTCTTAAAGCAAAATAAATCAAAGTAAATATAAACAAATGGAATCTAATTAATCAAACACTTTTGCACAGCAAATGAAACCATTGACAAAACAAAAACCAAAACACAGAATGGGAGAAAATTCTTGCAAATAATATGACCAGCAAAGGGCTGATATCTAAAAATATATAAATAGCTCATACAATTCAATATCAAAAAAACAAACAACTCAGTCCAAAAATGGGCAGAAGAAATGAATAGATATTTTTCCAACAAGACATAAATGGCTAGCAGTTATGTGAAAAGATGCTCAACATTACTAATTATTAGAAAAATGCTCATCAAAACTACGAGGTACCACCTCACACCTGTCAGAATGGCCATCATCAAAATGTCTACAAATAGCGAATGTTGGCAAGGATGAGGAGAAAAGGGAATACTTGTACACTATTGGTGAAAATGTAATTTGGTGCAGCCACTATGAAAAACAGTATGGAGGTTCCTCAAAAAACTAAAAATATGATCCAGCAATTCGGCTCCTGGATATATGTCTGGGAAAAAACAAAAACTCTAATTCAAAAAGATATATGTACCCCAATGTTCAGAGCAGCACTATTTACAATAACCAAGATATGGGAGTAATCCAAATGTCCATCCACAGACAAATGGATAAAGAAATATGGGATATATATATATACACATACACACACAAAGGATCATTACTTGAGCATAAGAAAGAATGAAATTCTGCCATTTGCAACAATGTGGATGAACCTAGATAATATTATGCTTAGTGAAATAAACCAGATAGAGAAATATAAATACTGTATGATTTTGCTTATATGTGGAATATAAAAAATAATACAAAAGAGTGTATATGCAAAACAGAGTCGCAGATATAAAAAACAAAGTAATGGTTATCAAAGGGGAGGGGGAAGAGGGGCAAATTTGGTGTATGGTATTTAGAGATATAAACTACTATATATAAATTAGATAATCTACGAGGATATATTGTATTGCACAGGAAATTATAGCCATTATTTTATAATAACTTTCAATTGAGTATATTCTGTAGAAATACTGAATCCTTTTGCTGTACACCTGAAATTATATAATATTGTAAATCAACTATACTTCAGTTTAAAAAAAAGAATTTCTTTCAACCAAAAAAAAAAAACAGAGAAAGCAAAAGAAGTGTTCAGAGGAACAAGTGATGAGAGTGTGGGATTTTCAAGGGAGCATTATTATGATAAGGTCTTGTTGATTGTCCCTTTAAATCTGGGTAGAATTAATCAAATGGAATGAGTAAAAAAATAAGAAAGAAAGAAACAAAGACAAAAACAGAAACCTTTCCAGATAGGAAGAATTGCTTGAGCAAAGGCCACTAACAGAACTCAACAAAAAAGGGAGTTTGTTTGTTAGAGTGTGTTTGTTAGACAGTGCAGGTTGGAACAGTATGTCTTAAATAATGTTGGGTATATTTTGGAAGCTAGTTTACAGAAGAATTTGGGTGCTACAAATAAAAGTATATATAACAAATAGAAAACCCTGAATCATGTTGTAATTATCCATAATCTGTTGTACCCTGAATTTTTTTAAACACTTTTCACTCCATTCTATTGTATAACTGCAAACTAGGTACATAAGTGTACTCTGAGGTAATTTCACCTCTGTATTTATATGAATACATCTTTAACACTATAGTATAGCATTTATATGTAAGGGCAATGAGGAAACCAACATTGATATGTCTATGATAGGCATATTTTTATGACAATGATAGGCTTAGTTTAAAATTTCTTATTTGAAGCCTTGTTTATACATTTTTAAAAATGATCTCCACATTTCAAAACCCTCAGCATTATTCTCTAACATCTATAGAGAGTGCCCTTGATTCTCCTAAGTATGAAAGATATCTTATTTCATTAGGATTTCCTGGGTGAACGGATTGTAGAAATATAAACAGACTATTAAACTCATTATAAGTGACTTTCAAACAACTCATCCCCATAAAATAAAATAAAAGAATATTAAGTACCATGTAGGCATTTATAAATTTCCATTCTAATTAATGTTCATGTATTTACTGAAAAAAATTAGATAGCAATAAGTGCCAATGGCTTTTCAATTGTGTGAAAGAGATATAATGAGAAAGAGAGAAAGAGAGAGAGACAGATTCTGAATTTTTTTCCATGAGACGGATTATGTGAACTTTAGAGCTCAATTATCTTGTTCATCTCCTCCTATGCAAACATTTACATTCTTAAAGTCTTGGTTTAAATAAATGCAACCTCTTCAGGGGAATTTAAAAGGTACAGAGTTACAAAACTGAAGTGTGTTTATCCAGTTCTACCAAGAATCACTTAAGTAAGTTTGAGCAAGACATCCTTATGCTTTGATCTCTGAGTGGTAGAAACTAGGATCAAGTTCTCTTGCATATAACAGTCATTATGGGAATTCAAAAAATACTTAATTATTTTGTTGTCTTGCTATCCATACTTTACCATACAAAATATATTTTTACCTTTGCTTCCTTAATCTAAGTAGTAGTTTTCTAGTCTTTCTAAATTCCAAGCCTATGACGATTTCCATAGTGACTTTTTTTAAGGGGTTTGGAGCCTTCTGCAAAGACTTTCTGAAAGCATATGAAATGACATTTATTCACTTTTATTTTATATATTTAAATTTTTTATGTTTCCAATAAAGTCATTTTTATATATGTATATACAAACATGTATTCGAGTATGTGTACGTGTGTATGTAATACATGTATGTCCATATATATGTATATACATATATATATTAATATAGATATCTCCATTTATATCTCTATCTATCTGGGATGTAATTTTTAAAGTTTTTGTCTTCTTGAGCTATTGTAAATATTATGAGTCATATTAACAACATAAAAGTTCCCAAGAACAATTGTCATTTGTAGCAGCAGCTTATTCTTATTTGACAATTTTTGCTGCAATTGAATTATTGTTGCCATCTATTATTCTGATCTGCATATCTCCAGGAATAGTGATTGTTTTGCATTAACTCATATTTACATGAACAAATGGACTCTATTCTGTCTAAATGTTGTGCCTCTGCCCTATTTGGCTGTTCTATTTAGGCCACTGATGTTTTATCAGTCTCCCCTCAACCAAAATGTATAAACTGCTGTAGACAGATTGAATAATCTGCCTGAATTCATCAAATCAAGTTAAGAAGGTATGAGGTGATATATTAAAGATCAAATATTTGCTGCAATCATAGTTGAGCATTTCTATCACATAAATGAATTTTCCAGCTGTTCCTCTGTCTATTATTCATGTCATTTACTATAACAAGCTTTTCTTTTCTCTTTTTAATAAATTGTGGCATTTTAAAATTACTATTGTGCAGATATTTACTCCGCCAGTGAGCCATTAGGTACAGAAATTGACCAATGCTTATATAAATGCCTAAAATCTCTTTATTAAGCATGGTCATAGAAGACATTATCATCATGCTCTAGGTTTACAACCAAATTAGATTCACTGAAAAGCATTGCAGAGACTTAGCCAGAGACATGCAGATAAGAAAATGCCTAGTAGTCTCAAGAATAGTAAAAATGTCTGAAGAATCATACACTAATTTTTTTCCACAATAAATGAAACACTTAATTCTTCTCTCTGTGTAATTTGAAAATGTATCCTTCCAGTTTGTAGCTTGCCTTTTCATTCTTTTAACAGTGAAAGAAGCACTGATGCTTTACTTATAATAAATTCTAATTTGTTGATATTTTTATGAATTTTTTTCAGTATCACATCTCAGGAATCTTTGCCCATTAAGGTGATTGTTTTAGTCAGTACTTCAGAGAAACAGAAAGGATGTGTGAATATACAAACATATACACATATACATACAATAACTTGGGAATTATTCCCATAATTCCATACTTCTGGAAATGTTCTCATGGAGTTGATATAATTCTTCCTTAATTGCTTGGTAGAATTCAATGGAATTATCTGGAATGGAAATTTTCTTTATGGGAAGAATTTTAACTATAATTTTATTCCATTTATAAATATATGCTATACTGCTTATATTTATATACATATTTCTTTTAAAGCCAGTTTTAGTAGTTTCTCTTCTAAGAAATGTTTTCCACTTTTTTAAGCTGTCAAATTTATTGATATACAATTTTAATAACTTTTTTCACTTAATATCTTTAAAATATGTAAGATATAAATATATCTAAAATATATATATAGTATACAATAGAAAAATATATAACATATACATAAAATATTAAAAAAATCTATAAAATATCACCACATATACACCTGACACTGGTAAATTGTATCTTCTCTCTTTTTCTTGATCAATCAGCTATAGGTTTATCAACTTTATTGTGCAACACAAAAAACTAGATTTTGATTTCATTAATCTATTTCTTTATAATACATTTACTTTATTGATTTCTGATATGATCTTCATTTTTTGCTTTGTGTACTGACTTTGCATATAATTTCCTCTGGAATCTCCTGTGTCTTTAAGAAGACAATGAAAGGACACAAATTTGAGATTTCTATTTCTAAAATAACCATCTAGAGATATAAACTTTCTTGTAAGTACCATTTTGGGAGTATTCCACAATTTTAATCAATTATGTGTTTTTTTTCACTACTAAATTGTTTTTAATATGCCTATCAAATTCTCATTTAACATATGAGTAACTTTAATTGCATTATTTAGTTACCAATATTTGGATATTCTCCAGAGACCTTTCAGTTATTGACTTCTAATTTAATTTCCTTATGTTTATAGAACATACTTCAAGGTCTTTAAGATATGTTTATGACCAAATGTAATCTATTCTGGTGAAATGCTTCATATGCACTTGAAAAGTGCTGTTTTTTAGGTGGAGTGTTTTTTATATGTCAGATACATAAAATTGAAGAACACTATTATACTGATTTTCTGTTCCAAACAAAAGAATAATGTAAAACAGAACTTCCTGAAAAAGAGATGTGATTTATCTAATACAGAGTTGAAAATAACATTCCTGCAGATATTTACAAAGTCGGGAGAACAATGCAGGAAGAAAGTGAGAATTTCAACAAAGAGATGGAAGATATTAAAAAGTAACAAACAGAAATCACAGAGCTAGAGAGTACAATAATTGAACTGAAACATTCAATATAAGGGTTGAACAATAGACCAGATCAAGCAGAAGAAGGCATCAACAAACTCAAAGAAAGGGCAGTGGCTTTCATCCAATTAGAGGAGCAAAAAGAAAAATAGAGTGAAAATAGCTTAAGGGACACTATCAAGAAGATCAATATGGGCATTGTTGGTGTGTAGAAGAAGAAAAGATAAAGGAAGGGTCAAAAACTTTATTCAAAGAAATGATGGCTGAAAAATTCTCTAACCTCAGGAAAGAAACACACAGCCAGATCCAGAATCCAAGAGTTCTAAATAAAATAAATGTAAAGAGATCCACACCAAGACACATTAAATTGTTAAAAGTTAAACACAAGAAGAAATCTTAAAAGCAGGAAGAAAAGAACACCTTGTTACTTACAAGGAAACCCCCATAAGACTGTAAGCATAATTTTCAGCAGAAACTCTATGGTACAGAAGGGAGCAACATGACATATTCAAAGTACTCAAAGAAAAGAAAATGCCAACCAAAAAAAAATCTACTCAGCAAAGCTGTCCTTCAGAATTGAAGAAGAGGTAAATAGTTTTCCAGACAAGCAAAATCTGAAGTAATTCATCACTATTAGACTGGTCTTAGAAGAAATGTTACTGGGGCTTCTTCAATATGAAATGAAATTGTGCTTATTAGCAACAGAAAAAAATATGAAAGTATAAAACTTCTTACCTAAAATTTTGGTAAAAGTAAATATATGTCAAATTCAGAATACTCCAATGTTGTAATGGTGATGAGTAAACTACTTATAACTCTAGTATGAAGATTATAAAAACAAAAGTATTAAAAATAACTACAACTACAATTAGTTGTTTATGGATACAAAATATAAAAGTATGTAAATTATGACATCCAAAACATAAAAGAAAGGAGAAATAAAAGGTTAGAGGTTTTGTGTGCATTCAAAGTTAAATTTTTTCTCAGCTTAAAATAGATTATAGAAATGTAAGCCTCATGGTAACCACAAAGCAAAAAAAGTATACTAAATACACACAAAGGATAAACAGAAAAATAATCAAAGCATCAGGCATCTTTTCTGGTCACAAGGGTTTGAAACTGGAAAATGATTACAAATAGAAAATTAGAAAATTCAAATATGTGTGGAAATTAAACAACATGCTCCTGAGCAAACAGTCTGTCAAAGAAGAATTCAAAAAAGAAATCAGAGATACCTGGTGGCAAAGGAAAATGGAAACAAAACATAAGAATGTAGCAGACGCAGTTCTATCAGGGAATTTTATAGAGATAAATGCCTACATTAAGTAAAAAGAAAGATCTTAAACAACTAATTTGACACATCAAGGAACTAGAAAAAGAAGAACATACAAAGCTCATAGTTAGCAGAAAGAAGGAAACAAGTATCAGAGAGGAAACAAGTGAGAAAATGGCTAAAAGAGAGTAGAAAAATCAATGAAACTCAGAGCTTTTTTAAATGATGAACAAAATAGACAAAGGTTTACCTAAATTCACCAAGAAATAAAGAGGATTCAAATAAATAAAATTATTAAATGAAAGAAGAGACATCACAACTGATACCACACAAATACAACGGATCATGAAAGACAGTTATGAATAATTATATGCTAACAAATTGGAGAGCATGGAAAAGATGAATACATTTCCAGAAACAGACAACTACCAAGACTGAATCATGAAGAAATTGAAGTTCTGAACAGACCAATTACTACTAAGGAGATTAAATCAATAATCAAAAACTTCCCAAAAGAGAGAATTCCAGAAACAGTTTCACTGGTGAATTCTCCCAAACATTTAAAGAAGAATTAGTACCAATCATTCTCAAACTCTTCCAAGCATAGAAGAGAAGAGAACACCCCAAACTCATTGTATTAGGCCATAATTACCCTGATACCAAAGCCAGGCAATGTCACTATAAGAAAAGAAAAATTACAGTTCTATATCTCTGATGAAAATAGAGACAAAACTCTTCAACAAAATATTAGCAAGCCAAATTCAACAGCAAATTAAATGGATCTTTCACCATGATCAAGTGGAATTTATCCCTGGGTTGCAAGGATGATTCAAAGTTCACAAATCAATCACTGTGATTCATAACATTAAGAAACTGAAGGATAACTCTCATATGATCATCTCAATAGATGCAGAAAAAGCATTTGACAAAGTCAACATTCTTTCAAGATTTATCTCTCAACAAGCTGTGTTTAAAAGGAATGTACTTCGACGTAATGAAGGCCATATACAACATGCCCAAAGTAAAACATCATACTCAATGATAAAAAGCTGAAATCTTTCCCGCTAAGATCATAAACAAGACAAAAGTGTCCCCTCTTGTTGCTTTTATTCAATATAGTGGTGAAAGTTCTATGCAGAGGGAAAGTAAAAGGTATTCAAATCAGAAAGGAAAAAAATAAAACTGTCTCTATTTATAGGTGGCATGATATTATAAATGGAAAACCCTAAAGACTCCATACACACACACACACACACACACACACACACACACACACACACACACACACAAACTATTAGAACTAAAAAAAATTCAGTAAAGTTGCAGGATACAAAACCAATATACAAAAATCAGTTGCATTTCTATACACTAAGAACAAACTATAAGAAAGATTAATTAATAAACAATCTAATTTACAATTGCATAAGAAAGAATAAAATACTTGTGAATAAATTTAAAGAAGGAGATGAAAGACATATAAACTGAAAACTATAAGAAATTGATAAAGAAATTGAAGAAGATACAAATAAATGAAAAGATATTCCATACTCATGGATTGAAAGACTTATTTGTTAAAATGTCCATATTACTCAAAGCAGTCTATAGATTCAATGCAATTTCTATCAAATTTTCACTAACATGTTTTACAGAAATAGAAAAAAACAGTCTAAAATGTATATGGATCCACAAAAGACCTTGAATAGCCAATGTTGAAGAAGAACTAATCTTGAGGCATCACAATTCCCAGTTTCAAACTATATTACAAAGCTACAGTAATCAAAATTAGACAAAATACAAACAGTAAGGTACTGACAAAAAGTCAGACACATACATCAATGGAACAAAACAGAGAGTGCAGAAATAAATTTTCTCAAGAGTGCTAAGACTATACCTAGTCAAAAGGCTAGGTGATATGAGCAAAAGGGTAGAGACAAGTGTCTTATATTTAAGCTATTTATGTAGTAATGAGTGATGGGAAAAACAGTAGGAGAAATTCTTATGAAGTAAGTTCCCTACATATAAACAAGTTCCTTTCCAGGAGTGCGTTCATAAGTCCAGTTTGTTCCTAAATCCAACAAAGTTAGCCTAGGTACCCTGTAATTTGTTTATAATGGTTTTCACACAAATAATACATAAAAAACACACAAAATAAAGAAAACATTTTGAATCTTAAAGTACAGTCCTTTGAAAAGTACAATAGTACAGTATAACAGCTGGCATATAGGGGTTGGCATCGAGCTAACAGGCAAGAAGAGTTACTGACTGGAGAAGGGAGAGGAGGTGGGAGATGGTAGAACTGAATGATCCTCATCCATAGGAGATGGAGGGCAAGCTGCAATTTCACTCACACCTGACATTGATGACACAAGTTCTGGTTCCTTGATGGATTCAATTCTATCTACCCTCTTGAAAAAAAATGATCCAGTGATTTCTGGGTAGTAGCTCTTTTTTTCTCTTCATAGATGACATGGTAACACTGGATTGCATTTTGAACAGCTACTGCAACCTTTGTGTACCATTCTAAGTTCGGGTCCCATGCCTCAAAAACTAACAATGCCTCCTCAAATAAAGAAAATCCTCTTATTTCCTGCATCGTGAATCTCTTTGGGTTTTCCTTACTTCTTCTTCCTCTTGTCTTTCTTTGTCTTTGCTCTGGGCCTCTAATTCCATCAGGTCTTCATTAGTAAGTTCCTCATGTTGCACAGTAAGGAGTTCAACGAAGTCATCCTCCTGCAGATCTATCTCCAGCTTCTCGCTGAGGGTCACTAAGTTATTGAAGACTTCTTTGGACTCTTCATCCACCTTCTCAAATCCAAGAAAATCATGAACAAAATGTGGGCAAATATTCTTCCAAACCCCATTTATGATGAAGGCTCTAACCTCATGCCAAGCAAAGTAAATGTTTTTATGGTTTTGTGAATGTTATAGTCCTTCCAAAATTGTTGCAAGGTTGCTCCTGATTCATCCACCCACCTTTCCTGCCTGATGAAAAGTGTGATGTAAGTAATAGTTCTTGAAAGTCGTTATAACTCCCTGATCCATAGGTTGGATAAGTGACCTAGTATTCGGTGGCAGATGAACTACTTTGACTTTGGGATGAAAGTCATCCATGAATGGGGGGTGGCCCGGAGTACTGTCAAGCAGCAAAAGAATGTTGAATAGGATGTCCTTCTCCAAGCAACATTTCTCTAGCTCGGGGATAAAGTGGTGGAAAATCCAGCCCTGGAAAATGGTCTGTGTAACCGAGGATTTGGGGTTACTCTTCCACATAACAGGAAAAGAGCACTTGGCTATGTTTTTAAGGGCTCTTGGGTTCTCTGAATGATAAACTAAGAGAAGTTTCAGCTTCATGTACCTGGAAACATTGTCACCAAACAACAGAGTTAGTTTACCCTTTGCTGCTTTATAGCCTGGCATCAACTTTTCCTCCTTACTGATGTAACTTTGATCTGACATCCTCATCCAGTACAGTCCTGTCTCATACACATTAAAAACCTGCTCGGGTAAATGCACACATTCACCAATAATTTCTCAAAGTGTTTCAGGAAATTTCTGGATAGCTACCATATCTGCACTTGCTGCCTCACCGCTTACTTTTACATTGTGAAGGTTGGCTCTTGCTTTGAAGAAATGAAACTAGCCATGGCTGGCATTAAAAGATGGGCCCTCTGAATCTTCTCCCTGTTTCTTCAAGTCTTCATAAACTTTTAGCTTTCTCTTGAACCAGCATTAAGCTGAGGGGGACTTGACACTGATGCTGATCCTGCACCCACACACTAAGAAGTTTCTCCATCTCCTCCATCACTTTTCCATGCTTCTTCGATATTATTGTTGACATCATCAGTACAGCATACTTCACATGTTCTATGATCTTGTCCTTGTTCTTTTGAATCGTGCCAATGGTTGAACGATTCATGTTATAAGAATGAGCAAAGTCTCTTTTCACCTTGCTCGGCTCTCTCAATTATTTTCACTTTTGTTTCCATCGTTAGTGCTTTGGAGCTTCTTAGCAGTACCAGCTACATGAAGCTGCTTTTATGCTTCCTTCTGGAAATCCTGGGGTTGAAATAAAGATGCTGTACTACTGTACTCCATACAGTACTGTACAGTAAAGTACAAAAACGCACAACCACTTGTAGAGGATGCAGGCACATGACAATGTATGCCAGACACGTGAACTAACACGTGATTAGACATGTGAACACACCTTCGTATCTTTGAAAATTCCCATCTTGAAGGTTCGTATGTAGGGGATTTACTGTACACACATTTCTACTGGCTGCTGTCAAGCAAATGCATTTTATGTAATGAATAAAGTAAACCTCACAGAGGAAATGAGTTATATTTCTATATTTATGAAAAAAAAAGTGGAGTCTATTTTAAGTGTATAATAAAGTCAGGAGGGCTTCCCTGGTGGCACAGTGGTTGAGAGTCCGCCTGCCGATGCAGGGGACACGGGTTTGTGCCCCGGTCTGGGAAGATCCCACATGCTGCGGAGCGGCCATGGCCGCTGAGCCTGTGCGTCCGGAGCCTATGCTCCGCAATGGGAGAGGCCACAACAGTGAGAGGCTCGCGTACCACCAAAAAAAAAAAAAAAAAAAAAGGTCAGGAGTGGAGAGTAGTTAAGTATAGTTTCCTGATTGGAATTAAAAATAATAAATAAAAGTTAAAATGCTAGTTTATTCCAGTAGTTTTCTATGTAACTTTGTGTATGCTTTATATAAATTCTCTTTTTCTTACTGTATACATGAGTAAAATGAGAATACTGCTACAAATGAAAGTCTAAAATATTTTAGTATAATAATACTACATATATAATGCAGCATTATTACACAAAATATTAATCTTTATATTACTGGATTTCATACTTTTACTGAACTATATTTATTAAGTGCATGTATAGAATGAAATAACACCACTGGGGACAGTCTAGATTTTTTCATATTCCATTGTTTTGCTACTAAATGCTAAATATGGAGGAAATTTTTAAAAAGTAACCACTGAATTGAAAAAAAATTAAAAAAATGTATACTTGCTTTAAAAGTTAAATAATAAATTCTACTTATTTACTTTATTGTTCAACATTAGTTGAATATGGACATTCCTTGAGAAAGAGGAGAAAGAGGCATGGCTTTTGAGAAAGCAGCAGAACTGCCTTTCCATTATCGGCACTCAGATGAGAAAAAACATTAAGTAAAAAAAAATAGAGTGATGCACCACGGTAACACTAATTTTTTCTTCAGTGAATTAGCTTTTTGTTTTAATAAAGAACAACTAATAAAATTAATTTTACTACATTTCTCATCACTTCGAATTTGAAATCACTTTTCAACAGAAAATATATAATGAATTCTACCATATTATTAAAATTTTATCATAAAATTTTAAAAATCCATGCTTCTGTTTCTTTCCCTCTTTCTCCTTTATTTCTCTTGCCTTCCTTCTCTTATATTTCCCTTTCTGCTCTCCCTGTTTTCCCTCTCTTCTTCTCTCCTCCTCCCCCCCGCCCCCCACATCTTTTTACTTTCTGTAAGGCTTCCACCTTTGTCCATTTTCACCATAATAAATTTTATTTTTAAAAGTTTATTAATAGAATTCAGAAAAATAATGACTGAATTAATTTTGTATTTTTCTACCATGTTCACATCTATGATAACTGTACACCTTCTCATTAGACTTTTATAGCTTGCTCATCTAGGCTTATCTATGACTTACCCATACACCTCCTGTAATAACTGGCCCCTCTCAGTTTCAGCTTGCCAGTTACACATTGTAAGGCTTCTTTATGTCTTGATAGTAAAGGGGTGTTGCTATTCTTTTTACTACATGATTCATAATATGTGCTCCTTATCTTTCAAACTATCTCTTGATACCCCTGCTTGCCTTAAAATCTGTATTTCTCATAAGTATGCATTCCAAATGCATACTGCAAATCCCTCTGGAGAAAAATTTTCCACACAAATATAAGTGCCTGGAGGCAAAAAATAAATATGTTAATGTAATCCAACTTATAAAAATTAAATATGACATCTCATGATGCCATTTTTATATTCTTGAAATATTTTAAACTGTATATATACACTTTTCCTATTGTGTCAAAGTTTTTACTTCTCAGGTACACAGTGAACTCTTGATAAATTCCTTATGTATAAATGAAGGACAAAATATATAATAGGAAAAATACGTAGTACATGATTTTAGTACAAACATGTATATATATACTAAAATTTAAAAATGGATATCCATTATTTTTGTATTATTCAGAGATAAATAAAGGAGGATTCTAAATATCCAAGAATGCATTTTCTTTTTCTTCTCATTTTCCACATTCTTCTCTTTCATTAAGATTAGGACATTGTGAGAGTTTGCCTTCCCTTCACAAAATGCCTCTGTGCATTTGATTTCAATGAGGCTATAAACCTAAAGATTTGGTATTTACTAGGTTCACAAGCATTGTTTAATTCATATGTTTGTTATCACTCATTCTAACCCTGCATTTTTTATTCCCCACCTCCATTCTGGCTCTCTACTAGAATGTAATAGTGGCATAGTACAGCCAGCATTGCCTAGTGTTTCAGACAACTTAGATTTTAGTGATAATCCAGACCTAAATTTGATTCCAGGTTCTAAGGATTACTAGCTGACTGATATTGGGAAATTCACTTAGCCATATGAAACATATTTTTCAGCTGTAAAAATCTATTTTGAGGGAGATTAAATAACATAGTACATGTGGAACAGTTTGCACAATATGTGTCTCATAACAATATTTGGTTAAATGGCTGTAATAATTATTATTACTCAAGTTATACTTTATACTCAGCTGAATATTCTTCCAATCTCCTACAGTCATTAGAACCTCTGGAAAATCTTAAAATAGATTATGATAACCTCACATGTTTTATACATATATATTTAATATAAATTATAATATATAGTATAACATATTTGCTAAATACTTTAAAATTAAAAATCCTTTTTGATAACTTTCAACATGTGTGGATTGATTCAGTGTTTGTAAATGACCAACATATTCAGATTGTTAAGTGGTTATTTGGAGAGTTATAGGCATTTGCAAATAAATGTGTATCAAATATCTCAGCTGGGCCTTAAGAATTGGAAAGTAATCAAGTCCTCTCATATTTTCTTAAAATATGGAAGATCCAATTTATAGTATTGTAGTTAAGAAGGCAAATGTCTAAGGCAGGAGAGTACATTATACTTTGTCTTTAAGGAGTTCTCAGGAGCACCTGAAAGAAACATCTTTGTTAGTCTTGTTACTTTGGTAATAGGAATATTTGTCCCTCAAAGAGATAGAAGCTAATTTTGATTTCCTTTTTGTTGTGTGCTACCCATCCCTTATTTTGGAATGACATATTTGGAAGTAATGTGGGGGTTAAATTATCTCTATTATCATTGGTAAAATTTTAGATGAATTCTGCTTCTTCTGAGTTCTGAACATTCAAAAACCATACATATATATAGGAAAAAAAAATCCTTCATATTGTTTAGATTTCCAGAATGAGAAAACACTGTTAACCTAGCTTTCATGTTCTGTTATCACTTCAGCATGTATAAATCTACACTCTCAATTTTCATCTAAATGGGTTAGCTCTTTTTATTCTGAGTGTCTTTGAATAATAAAACCATTGTCTCATTAATCTTGGCTCTAAGCTTTACAGTTAATTAAGTTTCTTCCTCCTTCTTCATCCAACACATCCAAAGAGTAGTCAAGTCTGGTTAGCTTATTTCAATATGCCTCTTAAACCTGTCACTTTTTAATTTAATTGTGAAGATCACAGCATTCTCATAGTTGTTTCCGTGTTTCCTGTTTATTCTCATTATAGTTTCTTTTGGTATATTTTATATTTTTCATGAATATATTTTTCATTATGTTATGCTCCTGCTTATAAATATTAATCCATCACTATTCAATTATTCATCAATTATGTATTGAGTATTTTGCAGTCTTTGACATATTAAGAATTTTTAAAAAGACATTTACCACAAGGAAAATCATAAGCCCAAGATATTTTAATCTTAACTGCCTACTCACAACTCCATAGATGTTCATTTATTAGGGCAATCTTTTACTCCATCTATGCTCCATAACAGGAGAAGCTTCCCATCTCAACTTCATCAACTTTCACCTTTAAATACCTATGTCAATGCCAGCCTTCACCAAGTGGTCACTGACAATTTTAGGATAAATATACTTTTGTGTGTAAATCTTAGTGTTTATATTATTGACTGTGCATATTTTTCAGTTCTCAATATTAATTCATCTGTGCACATTCTTCTCAGTGTATCATAAACATTGATTTATATTCAATATTTAATAAATGTGATTTTCTCAATGAAAATCAATGGACATATCATTATGAGATAGCTGATTAAACAGCCTGAGAAACAAACTAATCAAGTCTGCTTGACCTTTTTGCTAAACCATTATTATCAGTGATCAAAGTAAGTAAAGTGCCTCTGTTAGCTTATGTTGAGGTAATAAGATTGTTTTTTTTCCTTAAATGAATTGCATTTGATTACCTAGGCAAATCAGGGCATACATGATCAATGAAGGTGATCATGTTCACCTTCAATGCCTTTCAGTCCTTCCACTACCAACCTCCCACAATGAGTGAGAGGTTTTGCAGTATTCTCATTACCCAGATAAATAATATGTTTCTCTGGAGAGTCATTTTTTAAAGCAGTGTTTTCCTTTCTTTTAATAAAGCCAACATGTGAAATTATGAAACTGAGGACAGTATTATCTTTAATGAAGTATCTTGTTACCAAGTCCAAGTTCATTCTGTTCACCCATGACAGGCCAATAAATCAGGAGACAAGGTGTTGGGGCAAGGAATAATGACTTTATTCAAAAAGCTGGGAATCAGAGAAGATGGCTGAATAATGTCCTAGAGACTCATCTTACCGTGGTCTGGATGCTAGTTTCTTTTATAGAAAAAAGAGGAGGGAGTAAGGAGGTAAAGTAAAAAAGGCCATAAATTATTCCAAATATCTCCTGGTTTCAGTCAGACTCCAGAAGGGGATGTGTTATTTTCTTCTTTCCTGTGGCCATTCACAGGTGGGTTGGGACAGCATGTTTCCTGAGGGGTGAACAAAGACATTTTAGTTTTACATTCAAGCATGAGTGGCAGGGAGATGGACCATTATGTATACTCTAAGCTATAGGCAACATCTCTTTAGTGATTAACTTGTAGCAAAAGCAATAGAATACAAGGTTAAAGTAAAAGAAACAGATTCAATATGGAGTCAGATTTGCTCTTCTCTATTATAACCTTAAAGAAGTACTGAGTAAACAATCAGTGGGGAGGGCAGAGAGAGAGAGAGGGAGGGAGGGAGATGGAGAATAAGATTCACTGGAGATTAACACCTTGGTCTACCGTACTCACTCTACTTAGCTTTGATTTTGTTTCACACTGTGGAAAATATATGAGTCACTCTCTACTTCCTTTGAAAAATCTGTCAGGAACATCTGCCTCAATTTATTTTTTATTATTTAATGGAAAGATGTTTAAAATTATCTGTTGAAAAACTTAACTCATAGAATTTTGAGAATGCAGTGTATATGTATCTATTCATTTGTATTTCTCCAAGTCACATGGAAAATTAGTGAATGTCCTCTTCTATGTAGGAGCGATTTTTCCAATTTTCATTTCCTCCTTGAACATGTCTCCAAGGGCTTGTTGACAGTTAAGAAAGGCTAAACTTTATTTGACAGCCTTGAAGAATGTATGGCACAAAAAAACATGCTTGGCTTTTGAATTCTATAGACTAAAAAAATTAGAATAGGATGAACAAGATAAAAACAAGAAAGTAAAGCAGTCATTACATCATCTCATTTTCCACAATCTTCTCAGGATCCCCCACTCATGTTCATAGATGAAGATTAGGAGACTACCCTGTGAAAAATAAATCTGTAGAGATTTCTCACCTGCTATATTTCTGTTTGTATTTATATGTATGTTTTTGTTTTGAATATTTTGAAGAGAGGGAGAAAATAAATAAAGAGAAAACTGAATAGGACACATTTAAAATGTCTCATTTTTATCAGTGACTCTCTTATATTCACATGGTCATAATATCTGTGAAATAAAACTATATTATTTTTACAATAACTGAACACCGACTCTAGATTCAGGGATTCCAGACTCACAGTAAGTTTATTCAAATGCCAATGTGATAAATAATATCCTTTATCTAATTCATTTCACTTTTGAGTGCTCAGCCATCCCTTTAGAAATGAGACACAGTATAGGTTTAGGAAATATTTATAGACAGACTGTTTCTAAGATGAAGGTGTGTGGGGGACTATTACCCCAGACTAGGTATTTGTCTCCTCTCTACCCATTTCCCCCAGTTCTTATCATCCTTCCTTCTTCTCGTAGGCATGACAATAAAATCAGAAAAGGGTAAATAATCTGAGGTTCCCATGAAACAATCATATTTTAACCAAACCAAAGGCTCATATGTTCCTCAGAAGTGATAAGAGAACTTTGTGTTCTGGGGTTATGTTGGGGATAAGTAAACCCGTGAGAAACTAAAACACTGAATTGACACTGAATGTGATTTTTGCCTTAACTGTGAATTTCCAGAATAAAAATAATAATAATAATAACTAAGCCTAAATAATCTCACAGGATCAGTGAAATGTGTAGACAATCAAGACAGAAGAAATACATAACTATGCTATATAGACACTTCTTGAACCCGGAGCATATGAGACATTAATATGGGGGTTGGTGGAGGACTTTGACAAAAGGGGAGTAAAAAGAACCCAGGGTAAAAATAATGATGAACACATACACAAAAAGAAAACAGCATAAGGTCTAATATGGGTCATCTTATATAATAAAGTGGAACATTATCATGTCAAAATATCAGCATTGAAATAAGAGTACAGCATGAAAGGCATAAAAATTGAACATTTAAAGTTGTTAAAGGAATAATGATAGATTGGAGACTATGGAAAAAAGAAATAATCATAGAAAAAAACCACAAAATTTAAATAGTAAAAAATTACTTCTCGAAAGAAATATATAATTATTGAAAAATATTTTTTTAAAAATCAATGGACATGTTAATTAACAGGCTAGATGCTATTCAGATAGTATATAAACTTTGAGATAGATCTGAAACTGTAACTAAAATTAAGCTGGAGAAATATGTGTATACAAAATAGAAAACCTAGAAGACATAATAAGAATATAAAAACATAATATAGGAGATCCAGGAAAAGAAAATAAATATAATGGCAAAATTTTCCCCCCATTGGTAATGGATGAGAAATATTTAGTATTGAAGAAAGACAAACGTCCTAAAACAATGAAAATTCAATTGACCCTTGACCTCTTATTACCAGTAATAAAATACTTAATTATATAAAATATTTTCAAAAGGCCAAAGAAAATAACTCTACATTTAGAATTTTGTATCCAGCTAAATGTTCATAAAAGTATGAAAGCAATATGAGGAACTGTTTTCAAACAAACACTGTAAGTATTAACCACATTTAACCCTCAAATAATATCAACAGAAAGAATACCAAAGACGTAAGTAGAAATTAAATCTTGAGAGGAAAAAATGGGATGTAGGAAGTCAGAGTAATAAAAAATGCTGGTAAATTGTACACTAAATATCCTACATTTTTTTGTCAACGATACCTCAATAAAGCTGAAAAATATTAAAACCAGAGGTTAACAACAACCACAAAAACTGAGGTTAAATTCTCATAAATCTAAATAATTATTGATTAAAATTACAGAAGAAGATGAAATGAAATATTATACCATAAAATAATAATAGCTAATATACCCAGTGCTTAAAGTGTTTCAAATTCCTTTACATGCACTAGTTCAATCTTCATAATGACCCATTAAAATAAATATTTATCATTTTCCCATATTTTACACATGAGGGAACTCTAGCATGTCAGTTTTATATTTTTCTCAGGTCATAAGTAATTGAGATGAGAGTTGATCTCTGGCAGTCTGTCTTAAGATACTGCACTTAACTACTAGAATCTATTGCTTGCCCAAAAATATTAAAGATGGGAAGTGGTAAAAGGAGTTGAGTTCTTACATTCTTAGACTTTTTGGTAAAAAAATAGAGATACAGATTAAAACGTACATGTTAAAACGTATGAGTGACTAATGCAATAACAGAAATTGGATATGTAACTTAAAATTAGAGAAAATTAATAAAATATGGAAACAATCAATTTGCTAATACTTAGGAAGAAAGAAAAAGCAGAAATAAAACATGGGTTATATAAATTATAATATATGATTTTATATATAAATCAGAATATACAGTGGGGGAAAATTTTAAATCACAGTAATTTATCCATTTATTTAATGCATGTTTAATGAGGACCTAACATGCATCAGGAATTTTTCTAGTCTGGGAGATAAATCTATGATAAAAATGGACAAAAGTTCCTTGTTTCACAGAACATACTTTTAGCAATCACGATAAATATTAATCCTTTCAACAATTCAGCTAAAAGTTTTTTCCACAACTGTTCTAAGAATAAAAAATCCAGTTGCCTGATGTTCACATGAAACACCTAACAGAGAGAAACACAGAAATATTAAAGGTTAAGAGACAGAAAGAGTGCACCCAGAAAATGCTAATCAAAAGCAAGGTTATAGAGCAGCATTAAAACCAAACCAAATACACTAAAGGCCAAAAAGCCCTATTTGAAATAACCAAATTCATTTCACAGTTATAATGAACAAATTACCAAAATGAAAATATAATAATGAAAATTATAGCACCAAATATATGAAAATAAAATATGCAGAAATATTTTTAAAATAAAGACTGCACAAAAACCTCAAGAGATTTTTATAGAACTTCCTTCAGAAAGGGATAAGCATGAAAAAAAGGGAGTGAGGAAGAAACGAGGGAGGGAGGGAGAAAGGGAGGAAGGAAGGAAGGTAAGAAAGAAGGAAGGGGAAAAGGTAGGAAGGGAAAAAAGAAGGAAATATAGAAAAAATTAATAACAATGAATAAATTTGATACAATGCATACACTTTATATGTAGACACAAATAAATTAACTTTGAAGTATAAAATAGCATCAGTTATTATGATTTTTATTATCATTATTGTTATTATTTCTCATTATTCTGGGAGTTTACTGTGGTCTCTAATGTAGCTGGGGTTGGAATTATTTAGTCTTCCTTACTCATATGTCTGATGGTTGGTACTGGCTGGGGATGCCAAATGGAACACCTGTATATGGCTTCACTTGGGCTTCTTCACAGTATTGAGACCAGATTACATGAACAAGGATCTCAAGAGAACAAGACTAAGGGAAGGAATATTTTCTTTTATCACCCAACCTCAAAAGTCATACAGTCACAGACTTTCTACTCATTAGAAGTAAGTTGTGAAATTAATCTATATTCAAAAAGAGGGAAATTAGACCCTATCTCTTGATGGGAGTAATGTCATAGAATTTCAGAATATGTTTAAAACTTCTGGTAAACAGATATGTGGTTACCAGAGGTAGAGATGAGGAAAGGGAGAATTGGATGAAGGTGGTCAAAAGGTACAAACTTCCAGTTATAAGATAAATACTAAGGATGTAATTTACAATATAATTAGCACTGCCTAATGTTATATATGAAACTTGTTAAGACAGTAGATCCTAAGAGTTCTTATCACAAGGAAAATTTTCTTTCCTTTTCTCTTATTTTGTATCTCTATGAGATGATGGATGTTCACTAAATTTATTGTGGTAATCATTTCATGATGTATGTAAGTCAAATCATTATGCTGTACAACATACACTTATAAGTGCTGCATGTCAGATATATCTCAATAAAACTGGAAAAAACAACATCATTCATCTAGACCACTACCACCAGCAATAAAAGAAAATATATAATTTCTAAGCATGCATTAACTATTCATAAAAATGTACCACAAGGTATATCACAGGGGCATTCTCAAAGAAATAATAATACCTGACCACAAGAAAATAAAATGTGTTATCACTAAGAGAAAACTAGTTCTAATAAATCTTACTATTGGAAATAAATGAAAATATAATTTTAAATAATTCATAGGTGAAAATAGAAATCATGATGAAAATGACACAATATTTTTATATGAACTGTAGTGTGAATACTGTAAATACATATTGTGCTATAATTATGTAAGATGTAATCACTGGGGGATCCAACAAAGCAATTTATCAGCACTCAACCTGCACTAGAAGAAACATTGAAGGAAGTTCTTCAGTCTATGGAAGTAACAAATGATGGACACTTGGATCTTCACAAAGCATTAGAGACCACTGAATGAAAATAAGGAACATGTCGATAAATATTAAAGACTCTTTTTTCTTATTTTAATATACTTAAATAACAATTATCTGCTTAAAGCAAAAATAATAGCCATCATATTTTCATTTTATAACATTAATAGAGCTAAAGTATATGAAAGAGCACAGAAAAAGGAAAGGTATAAATCAAAAAAAAATTTTGTGAAGTTCTTACATTATACATGAAATGTTATACTATTATTTCAAGGAAGATTGTACTAATCTGAGTATATATTGTAATCTTGGCTGAATGAGTTAAATGGATTTTGGTTTCTCTCTTTATTGGAAGGTAGCCCACAGGGAAACGAAGAAGGTAGATGACTTTTTCTAATCTCCTTGTTAACTTGGATTCCAAGTAAATATGTTCATGATATTGATATGAAAGAGAGAGTCCTTACAAAGAAAATGCCCTTATCAGCATGTCCCGTACTAAAGATTACTTAGAGTAAATAACCCCGGATCAATGGATTTGTGAAACATGATGTTTATTAATAGGGTGGACCTTATGTTAAATGTTCTTTCCACGATAAAAATAGAGTTTGTTTCAATGAAAAAAAGACTGAGTTTGATAGACTAGGTAAAATATAAAGGACCACAAATATGCCACTTCCAAGAAATGTACTTAAATATCAAAATAAAAAATAGGTTAAAAGTACATTTTTGAACGTTATTCCAGGTGAACTTTAATTATAAGAAAGCTTGAAGAGCTATGTTAATGTCAGCCAGAGTACATTTTGAGATAAGAAATATTATCAGAGAAAAAAGACGTATTTCCTAATGGTAAGAGCATTGATTTATTAAGATTTAAAACAATACTATAGGATATTTATGAAAATATCCATAAAATTTTTGTTCTTAATGAAAATTCGATAGATCTTTGTCTGAATAAATTAGGTTTGCACACTTTGTTGTTTAGTATGAAAATTTCATATATATGTTTAGTTTGTATATTCTTTCTGCCTCTTCCTATTTGGTCCTATGTTACAATGCTATGTGGTTCCCAGGGTTTGGGGAAGAAAACAATTAACAATCTAGGTGGAAATAAGTGGAAAAGAAAAGAAAAGAAAAGAAAAAAGTTCTTGGAGATACAGAATATACCAATTCTATATTGCAGTAACAGAATACTACCCCAGAAGAGCTGTCCTTGACCTTGATCTATAACAATAACTCAGTTGCAAGATTGATTGAGACTATCTCTATGGGCTAGGCTGAAAGGTGTTTATATTTGCTCTTTTAAGTGTTTTCAAATAAGTATATTTAAGATAAGTTAACACGTTAGCAGTAAAAGAAGGTTACTAAGGAAGTTGCTATAGGCAGGATAGGCAGGAGATAAATGTCTTATTTAAGGCAGGGGCTACAAAAATGACAGAGTTGAATAAAGTTCAATAGGATATTTGGCCATCTTTAATATTAGATTAAAGGGAGAGAGGAAGGGAGGGAGGGAGGAAGGAAGGGGTGTGGGAAAGAGAGATCAACTACAATGAGAACTTTTCGTGAATGAAAATAGAAAATGCAGGTTGTGCTTGTTTAACGTGAGACTATAACGACACAAACTGTACTTGTTTAAAGTACCTGGGCCCTGGGCTATCAAACTGAGATTAAAAATAAAGGTTTTAACTTTAGAAAAGTTGTATAAATTGATGGTGTCCTCCCTCTGCAGTATTGTAGGCAATTTCCATATTTGGAATTTCTTTCCCACATTATATACCCACTAAAATCACTATGTCTATATAATATATGAAAATTTACCCTGAAAGTGTTAGCAGTCTTACTAAAATCACCTATAGGTTATAGCACAAAGTTTAAGAAATCTGTATTTTTCTATTGAAAGTGGCATCATCCTCAAGTCTCCTCACTATGGTGGATTAAGCCCTATTGTGTATTTTCTTATGTAATACCAAGTACAATGAATCAACATGAAATGCTGTATTCATGTTGTATGTACGAAAGACTGCATTAAACGAGGTTTTCTTTGGTCTTATTCTATAAATATCACCTCTAATATCTTAAATGTATTTCATTTTCCACTTGTATATTCCCACTTTTTAAGCTTTAAAAGTAGCAGTGAGAACTAAAACACCGCTGTGTTGAGTGTTTGTGTGTGTGTGTGTGTGAGAGAGAGAGAGAGAGAGAGAGAGAGAGAGAGAGAGAGAGAGAGAGAGAGAATGTAGTGATGTCCTTTGCCAGTGGAGAAAGTTTAATGTAAAATGAGAACTGTATAATAAATTTCTCTATAAAGATATATGTTGGTGTACATATATTTACACATTTGTGGGAAATTATGCTTTTTTCTAAAAAAAAGTTCCTTTATGCTAAATTATGTCATTTGCTACTGAGCTCTGTGAGGTCACAGAATCTATATTCAGTCTCAAAGAGCTGTATCTTTTATTTTCCCATTTGTTTAAATATACTTTCTTCATTTTCTTCTCTTTGGCTGAGTAAAATCAGAGGAGACAGATTGCAGCCTGTTGAATTCTTAGCAAGAAAATCCATTCCAGAAAACCAATCTAAACAAGGCAGTGACCCTATTATATCAACCAGTCATGGGATTGGAAGCCAGAGTAGAAATGTTGGGTATTTTCTTAAGCTCCTCATTGGAAAATGAATTAGGTCATTGAAGGCACTGTTTTCCATCTCTGTTCACAACTGCAATTCTATAACTGCTCCTTCAAATTCCAGCTCAGTAAGAGGCAGTCCAATCACCCAGCACTGTAAATGAACATATCAGGAATTCAGTTATAAGTGTTATCTCTGCTTCCTGCTCCCTAGGTGCTGCCCTGGAAATAAGGGCCTGAGTGGAGGAGTGGGCAGAGATGATTTGTCAATCACATATGTGTTGGTGGAAGAACTATCACTCCAGAAGACACCCTACAGAAATCAGATGATTGTTTTTTGGAAGACTCAGGAAGAATCTGAAGAAAGAAAGTTACTGTTTTGTCTGTATATCACCTGCCTTACCATTCCAAGATTTTAATGATTCATATATAGCTTTCAAATAAAACTTTTGTTTTGGTTTAAAAAAAATAACCTAACAAAAGAGAATTAGAGAAATTGGAAGAGTACTGCTCCTCTTTATTTCACCAAGATCCACTGATCAAGCTTTATAAGAAGTACACAGAGATGGAATGGGAAATTCTTTAATCTGTGTTTTCTAATAAAATTTGATTTTGATGCAAATGGAAAGGTACATTTTTCTAGCTGCCATTTCAAGTGTCTCTCCCAAAAACACATATAAGGGGAAATAAATGTTCACTAAATCCTTAAGGGGTTGACAGATTTTAATAATAGATTAATCAGAAACAGGGATACTAAACTAAGTTCTTCTTAGAAGAAGAATTTAACATTTAAATATTATGATTTTCTTTCTAAACTTCACCAACCTGTACATGGTTATACATTAAACAAGATCACCCCATGACCAGCCACCCTTCCTTTGCTTCTTAGACCTCTTTCTTGCACTTTGCCTTGACATATATTTATGTCATATATCTCTGCCCATATTAACCTAGAACCAGAAACTAAGTTGACACTAATATTTAATTTCTATGGTCCTTATAGAATGGGTTTCATTTTAGAAATTGGCCTCTCTTTGCCCTCTCTAGTCCTAAACCAATACATTGTCACCATAAAATTCTGAGGAAGTCCTAAAAACTTTACCTTGCTATCACATTGCTCTCTCTAATAAATATGGTCACTGTGAAATGATTACTCTGCTCTGTACAGCTGACCACTGAAGAAATCCAGGTCTTGCCTCAGGGAGAACATAGGTGACCAGAAGTGGCTATATGTATAGCCCATGGACACATGGTTGGATTTAATTCCTGTCCAGCTTCTTATTAAAGAGTCAAGCAAAATCAGCATCCTTGCAGCATTCTGGCAGCCCTCTGATCCTGGGAAAGAAATACCAGGCTGGCCAGTGGGTGTGATCAGCTCACGCAGCCACCCTCCTGGAAGACCACATAGGCATGAATTCAATGTTCCCTGAGGCATCTAGTTTACCACAGACATGGAATCTAGTGTTGTGGAGTGCTCTGAATAGCGAAACAGAAGAGTAGTATCATATGGGTCCAATTCTTCTCAGATTACCCTACACAAATGGCACCACTGTTCCATACTGGTCCCAGCCACTCGAGAAGGGTACAGACAGTATTGGAAAAGGTCCTTCTGGAGACCAAATCTACACCTCGTTATTCAGGGTCTATCTCTACTAAGCAGATAAGTCCAGGGTGGTACTTAGAACATTTTACAAAAGGCATTCCACAGGGGAGACCCCCTAAGGTGTAGGACCCAGAGCATGAGTCAGCTGGTTGAGGTCTCTGGGCGGTGAAATTGCCACTACAGTGGAAATGAGATCATCTGTTTTATTTCCTATATGTTCTTGTGCACTTGTTTTCATCCTTATCCAAGTCCATAAATATATATCTATGTGAGTAAATACATGTACACACTTATGTAAATATATGTATATATTTATATATAGTTATGAGTAGATACAGACATATGCATTATATTTAATTATTTATATTATATATACTATATTTCTATATCAAACACACATTTGTAATTATATACTTAATTCACCTACCAGGGTAGAAAGAATTTAAAATAGTCCAGTGTTAATTCTTTGATGATCCTAATGTGAAATAAGCATAATATTTAAGTATATTCACCAGTACACATTTATCATAGGAAAACAAAGAACATCTTTGTTTTACCAAGCAGTTAATGCATCACATTTCAATTAGCAAGAATTGTTCTCTGTGGTATTGCAGTGCTGAATTCCAATACTTAGTGAACCATTACCTAGTGAACCATTTAATTAATTCACTGACAATTATCATAGAGGTACGTAGGTATGCAAAAAATGCAAAATATCCTAATTGTTGTTTTTAGTCCAATAATAATTAGCTACTGTGTTACAGAGATCAAAATACAGCATGGCTTATTTTTTTGCTCCTGGTTGAAAAAATTAAAATATAATTTATTTCTAATTTGAATCTACACTCATCTTTTTTATCTGTTTTTTTGTGTACTTATGTTATTAAATGTATTTTATGTTAAAGTTAATCAAATATGGTATACTTTCTATGTTTTAAATGAAATTATTATTCACAGAGATAGCGTGAGACAAAATGTTCCTTCACCTAAGCCTATGAAGTATAAACCTTAGATGTTCAGACTCTGTGAAATGGACATATGAAAAAGGTCATTACCTACAGGTCTACCCTTTAAGTATCATCAAACATTCTGCTTATGAAGTGACATTGGCCTGAAAACCCTCTATCTCCTCTCCCATAAATGAAATTTAATCATAATCTTTAAACACCATTTTGAGATTTAAAGGCAAAGAAATAATATTTTTCTAGAACAGCCCATTCCAGTTTACAAAAGGAAACAGAGCTATAGTTAATCCACATGTTCTTTAATTTACCTTTTATTTTTTAGAACTATTTTTACTCCTTATTCCTTCATCTCCTGAACTGATACATTGAATATTATGAGAAAATAAAAACATCTCCTTACAATTCATAAATGAATTTACTAGCCAAGGATTTAGCCACACACTACATTGAGCCAAAAGCACTCTCCTCTGAAACCTATAATTTTGCTTTCATGTTTTGTTATTTTTATGAGTGTATTAATGAGTTTTAAAAATATATTGTCAATGGTAAATCAATAGAGCAAAATGGTGGTTTTTATTGTGTGAATATAATTCAGAAAACTATCCATATATCTATTAAAATTAATATTATAAAAATGTGATATATGTTAACCTCAAGTTTACCAAGTACTTTCTAGGATATTAAAAAAAATCACACTGCTTTATTATGTAATATATGAGATTCAATTTCCTAAAACTACATTTACTCATAATTTTTAAAAGTTCCGATCACTCCTTACTAACGACGGAATGAAGAGAAGAAAACTCCTTAGACTAAGATTAAAGGTCATTTGTAATCTGTGAATTTGTTTCATCTCCACCTGCTCCTTCTCCTCAATATCAATTGTTTTCCACCCAGAACTGTGTATAATAATTCTCACTTTCAAGATTTCTTCCATACTTTCTCTTGGGTATGTAGCCCTAACCTCTTCTTTACACTTTCCTATAATTTCCCCTTAAGAATCTTGTCAAATCTTAAGTCTGAATAAAAGCTTTTTTTTCTGCATTTACTGAATTTGAAGTGTTAATTTGTCTTCTAATTTGCTCTAGTATTCATATGCATTTACTATTAATTTGCTGTTTTGGTTGTAAATACGTATATTAATTTTGCAATTAGATTGTCATCTTGAGAGGACATACTATGACTGCTATATTTTATTGTATACCATGCCATTTTGTACCATATTTTACAGTCATATATTTTTATTTAACTATAGAGATTAAAAATTGCTAAGAATATAGAAGAATCTAAATGAAAATTTTACTGACTGATTGCCTGTCATGTGAATTAAGCACTTAAACATTTTGCACATATAAAACTCATTGCTCAACATTCTTGCTGTGTTCATAATGGAAAATTTTGGTGAAGAAAATAGTCAATGGTGTTAATGAATATGAAGGGTCTGAAATTATGCTATGTTTGTAAGCTAGCAAGTTAACTGAACACAATTTCATGAATGCTGGCAGAAAACACAAGCCTTTAATACAGAACAACCAGAAGAAGCTTCATGATTGCATTCATTCACCTTGTCCCAAATTGCACAAGAACATACAAAGGACGCCAAATGATGCCTGTACATACATAGAGTTGTGTTACAGGAAAAGAATCCTGAGTTCAGGATACCTATATCTTTTATAATGGGCAATAATCTTGCCTGTCCCAAATCCAGCAACAGACACAATTTTTGTCTTCCAAGGGCACAAGCAACCCTGCAATTTGCTATACAAACATACTTAAAAATAGAGACTTAAAAAAAGGAAGTCATTGTCCCTACTTGCGTGATGTGTAGAAATATGAGTGTCTCCTAAATAGGACTGGCCCAGAAGAGAGGAGCCAGAATTCAATATAGGTTGCTGTAGGTCATGCCAGATAAAAAGTCACACAAGGTTATGGCTTCTTTCACCTTTCTTATTGTAAAAATTGAATAACCAGATTCCATCTTTGCATGAGTAGATACCCTACCATGTCTCCCCACTACCACGACCACCACCATCATCTCATTTTTTCCCTCTAAAGCTGTCAGAGTTAGTGATAAATTGATCAATTATTTGTTCTCGTAATTCTTTTCCACTATCACCCTTCCATTTTACTAAAGAACTAGGGACTATGTACCTGTATAACTTGAAAAACAGCTCTTTTGCTCACTCATTACTCTTTTTTTTTTTATGCAGCTGGGCTTAGATATACTGTCACAGGCCCCAAGCCAAACAAAGCTAGTTCTAGACTTGAGTAATTCAGGACAATAGTCACTAGTTATATGTGGCTATCTACAATTGAAATGTGTCTATTCATAAGTGCTGTTGAACCACACACCAAATTTTAAAGACTTAACATGGAAAAAATGCAAAATATTCCATGAATAAAATTAATTTTTTACTGAAATTATATTATTTGGGATATATTGGGTTGGATAAAATATGTGCTTCTTTTTACTTTTTAATGTGTCTACTACAAAATTTAAAATTAAAAACATGGCTTACATGTGTGGCTCATTTTTTAATTTATTTGTATTTGTATAGCACTGTTCTAGACATAGTGCACTGAAGATGTCTGCTCTAACATACTGTCTCTCTAAATACATACTGTTGGCATCAGGCTTCATTGGGTCTTTATGCTCAATTATTTCAGAAAAAATGGGTGATCTATACAGGATATCAAATTTATCTCCTCTGTCTCCCCCTCCATGCTAAAAATTAAAGAGCTTAGCTTAAATTTTCGTACATCTTTTGCATGCCTCTGTTATGCATCATTTGGTAAGAGGAGACTATTTGCGATGAGCATTCATTGACTCCTCAGTGATTATTACAACATAATGTTGATGCTAGGGGCAGTAGAACAGACAGCTCTGTAGAGCTTTAGCATTTATTCACTTTAAAAGGACCCTTAGTTATTAACAAATGGCTTAGTTGATTCTGAATTCTAAGTGAATTAATTAGCAGAAATGTTAGTCTGGTCTATAAGGGAGGTAATTAGTTACACACATTCAGAGTTCATTTTATTTTTTCCCTTCTGACTTCTTCTAAACTGTGCCTTTTTATTTTTGACAGGTATAATGAGAGTTTAATTGTAGTTGTGGGAGTTTTTTTGTGCTTTATTTTACTTTGATTTTTATGCTTTTGGATTATTTGGATTGAAATTGAAGAGTTCACAAAGGAATTGAGATATATATATATATCTTAATAATAGGGCAAAGAAATATATCTTCTCAGTTCTCTTTTTAGCTAAATAAAAAATGATTTAAATAAACTTCTTAAATAATAAAAGAAGGCATGTGGATTTAGATGATTCTTAGGATTTTGCTCTAAAACACAAAGCTTATCTAATATTTCATTATTCAGAATTAAGTCGTACATTTACGTCTGTAGTGATTTGATTTCAGTCTAATTCTGTCAAGAATCTCTTAAAATGTGTTTACCTTATAAGTTTTCTGTCGCTATATCTTATACTTAAAAACGTGAAAAAGACATGAAGATACCACCCCTAAAAATGGGAAGATTAAGACTCTTGACAGAAGCCTCATTTTCATCATGTATTTTCACTGAGAACCAGATGCTCTCCTAGGTTCTAAGAGCAGAGACGTTGGCCCTTCTGCCCAGGTAATGCTACTGCTACTTCACTTCATATAATTTTTGTGGATCCCTTATCTATATTAAAGGAACTATGTACTATTTTCTATTGTCTACAGAAGAAGTTGACTCTAAACTGGGTGAGAAATAGATGTTAGTGAAAAGGGTGGTAATTAGCTGTGACCATCTAAAAAATGAAGTTGATGTCTTATTTATCATGTAGTTTTGTTGATTATATTTCTTCTTGCAACATTATAGGAGTGATATTATACTAAACCCAGTACTAAAATACTGGGTTTCTCAATTGTTTGACCATAGAAGAATACTTATATAAATCATTAGCAAAACGAAAAATGGGGAAGAGGAACATCTAATGGTAATAAAATTGAGAAGTAAAGAAATCTTGATACACCAAAGCTTATATTAAACACATATACTATCAAATTCCAGTTTACGTGAATAAAATGAATGCTCTCTAATCAGACTTTATGGATTGAGAATAAGCTTTATTTAGTTTTAAATATTTTTCTAAACAATGATTATCTTGATGTGATAAAAATTATAGGCAGAATTGAGCTAACCTTTTCAGAAGGTGAATTTTCTCAAAAATAAAATATGAAAGTAAATATTAGTAAGGATCAAATAATCAATTTCATATTAAAGTCAACACGTTATTAGGAACCAGAATATTTTACTGTCATCACAGAAATGAGTATTATTATTATGATTTTTTATTATAAAGATGTATTTTTATAGTGGAAAATCTAGAATAACCTTTCATTTGTTTACATCATCAAGTGAGAATTGGGCTTTTGAAGTATGACCACACCAGCTGGTTTATGACAGACAGTTCCAGTTTATGCTATTGCCCTCTAGTGACTATCCATAATATCTTCTTTCGTTCTCAAGAGACTTGAAATTATCGAAATCAAGTGGAATGAAATTATCTGGTTCTGCTGGTTTTGGGGGGATCAAATCTATATTATTTAAATAAAGTAATCTATTAAGAAGACTGAAAGTCAAACCTTCATGGATTAGTCACAGGAGTATTATGACTCATTAAGAATTCAAGACAAGTTTGGGGGAAAATCTATTTTACTTAAGTCAGTGAGCAAGTGAATTTTAAAAATGGGACAGAGAGGGTAAGCAGGAGGTGGCGGAGAAAAATTCCAGAGGCATAGGGCAGACATCTGCCATGGTTTTAATTGAATTCTGAATGCAAATTTACATGAGCAAGCCAGGATCATTTAAAGAATAAATAGAAAGAAGTAGCTCTTCTGGTCTTTGCTGTTCTTCTTCTCAAATTACTTGACTTCAAAAACCAAAACTAAACTAATTTGGCAGCAGCTGAACAACATCTGGGGAATTTCATTTTGGCCACAATTTAAAGTAAACCAAAGGAAATATGTAAACATTATAAAAACTATGCAGCATGATGCTCATATTGTCAGAATAATTTAATTGATCTCAGAAAAGTTTTAAACCCTGGAAACATATTTAAATTGTAAGCATGACATTTTTAGAGGCACACTGACAAACCAACTGTGTTATTTTGGATTTCTAAATACAATGACAATTGCATTTTAAACCATAAATTTTAACAAAATGTATGAATTAAAATCATGTCATATTATTATGAATGAAATGTTTGTGTCTCCCTTAAATTTATATGTTCAAGTCCTAACCTCGAATGTGAAGCATTTTGATATGGGACCTTTGGGAGGTAATTAGGGTTAGATGAGGTTATATGGGTGGTGCCCTAACCATGGGATTAATGCCCTTATAAGAAAGGAAAAGCATGTGAGCACACAGCTAGAAGGGGGTGGTTTACAAGTCAGGGAGAGGGCTCTCACCAGAAACCACTGCTGTCATCCTGATCTTCGACTTGTAGACTCTAGAAATGCAGTAAATAAATGTTCATTGTATAAGCCATACATCTTCTTATATATAATGACCTGCTATCACAAACAAGTGTACCATGTGGTTACAGACAGCCAAATTTTAGGATAATTATGTGGTCATTTCATAGTACCAGACTTCATTTCCTTAAAAACAAGATTTTTATCAGTGAAATCTACTGATATTGGATTTCAACAGTTTATGAAACAACCACTTACTCATAAATTGAATATTTTAAGTAAATATAGGAAAGCAATGTTATAGATGGAAATTCTAGGTAGAATTGAAGAATGATTAGAATAATGAATCATAGAATAGCATTCAATTAAAAATGTTGCATGAGACTTTTTCTGGCTTTGTTTACATAAAATATTGCATTTTCATTTTAAGTGTGTTTATATCGATATCAAACTTACTCTTGAACTCTGCGTCATGTATATGCTTGAAGTCTGTATGAATATTCCATAAGATTATAACCATAGAATATTGGTCCTTGGTATTAATAAACAGTTATGGGGTATATATATTTCCTTTGACTGGAACTTCATAATATAGCACTGATTTATAATAAATAGCATTCTTAGCTAACACAATAGGGTGATTCTTATATTATACTCCCTGCTCATAAGTATCAATACTTTCCACAATGTGAATAGAGTTTCACAGTCTGTGTTTTGTGTATTCTAACATATATTACCAACTTCTTGCTGGATGATAACAATCTTCTTAAAAGCATCTCAATTCATAATTTTTAGCCTTTTTAATCACTTTTGTTTATAGTACTCCAACTGGGTAAAGAGCATGGGCCCTCTAAGTCATATATCTCTGTGGGTCTCTGCAATTGTGTTCTGTATTTGCACCAATAAGACCTTAATTCTGTATGTCTCATGAACCTTGAAACCAAGATGAATTATCACCGTTCCCTCTCACTTTGACTCTTCTCAATCATACTGATCTCAGGGGGCCTCGGCCTGCAGAGGCTTCAAGCAGGGTTTCTGTTCCTGGCCAGTGATTGAGGTTGGGTCTCGACGGTGAGAACACTGAATCCTAGCCAATAGACCAGTGGTCAGTGACAAGGCCCTGGCCCTATGGCTTTGCAGAGAAAGCATTCCCACAAAAATGGGAAGTAGTGAAACAACTAAAGTATTTATTAATAAGAGTATGCATGGATAAACTCACAGGAGGGCTCAGAAACAGAGCCACGCCCTCACGGCAGTTTGAATCACTTTTATGGGGCATTTCTTCCAGGTTTCCTTTAGCCTCTCACTGTTGTGGCCTCTCCCATTGCGGAGCATAGGCTCCAGACGCGCAGGCTCAGGGGCCATGGCTCACGGGCCCGGCCGCTCCGTGACATGTGGGATCTTCCCGGACCGGGGCACGAACCCGTGTCCCCTGCATCGGTAGGCGGACTCTCAACCACTGTGCCACCAGGGAAGACCCTCGCCAATCATTTTGATTTGCCTCATTCAAAGTCCGTATTTGGTATAGCTCAGGATTTTCCCATGGCGCCACCAGGGAAGACCCTCGCCAATCATTTTGATTTGCCTCATTCAAAGTCCGTATTTGGTATAGCTCAGGATTTTCCCATGTATGCACGCACAACTCTTAGCCAAGACGGATTCCAGAGAAGAGACCCATGGGTAAGTGAGCGTCAGTTGGCATCAGTTACCATCACTCCCCTTTTGACCTCCAAGGAGCCCTTCTGCACATGTGTAGTCGGGGAGGTCTCCTGACTTAGAAAATGAAGAATATATGGTGTCTTTTCTTCTATCTGGGCAGGGCCCAGCCTCCTCTCTCAATTGTCCTGTTATTCCTGTCTTGGAATATCAGTTCACAAGGAACGAACTCAAACCATTTGCCCTGGGGGTCCATATGTCTCCTGCCTCAATACCATTTCTTCACAAATATCTTTCCCAATTTGTCTTGGTAGAATAGAGGGACATCAGAAAATTGTATGGTTAGTGAATTATATATTTATGCATTACATCTGAAGCCTTTGTGTCTCTGTTTTGGAGAAGGGAAGAAACTGACTTTTCTTTATGAACACTGCTCTTGCCAAATCTGATTATTCCTCTTTCTTCTCTAATTTCCCTCTAATGTCACCTGGGGTGAGGGGGATGGGTGGGTGGTAGTGAAGACTATGCTGAAATTGTTTCTCTCAGCCAAATTGGAGATATTTGATGGTGTGATTCCTAGTGACTAAGGTTCTTAACTGTTGATCTGACTTGACATTTTCATCACTAAATTCATACTGACATAGAGTTACAATAACTTTCAAGTACTAATTCTATAAATCTGAATTTTTGATATTATAATAACTATAATTTTACTTAAATAACAATATTTTTCTTAATAAATACATGGGATTATTGCATTTAACATAAGATTCTTTTTGATTTTGTGCTTTATACTTGTATCACTTAGGGTCCCAATGGGAAAGATACATCACATTCAATTTAGGTAAATGAGGAGAGTCTAATAAAAGGATTATTTACAAACTTGTGGGCAGGATTTAGGAAAACAACAACAAAAGGATATTGCATTACCCCAAGACTAGAAGCAGCAAGGAGCTATTACTAACACTAGGCCTAGAAGGATAAGGAAAGGGAGAAAACAATGAAGATAGCTTTTATAAGGAGAAATTTTGTGGTCTTTTTTAGGTATAGCAACAATAAATGGAAGTTATCAGGGAAATTCAGGCAAATAAATAACCCTTCCTCACTCCCTTCCCACTTCCATATTTCCTGCCAGTGCCTCCCACTGGTCAATACAGAATAGCAAGACAGATAAGTCAACTGTTGATGTGGTCCATACACAGTATCCTCTCAGAAAATATAGGGAGCAAACAGAAAATATTAAACATAATGAAGATAATATTTTCCATTTGATTTTTTCTGTTTGCTTGAAATTCTTGAAAAAAAATCCATGCCTTGAAAGGTACATCGATATGTGTACTTAGGATCATGATGGTGAGTGTGGCTTCTGAATGGCTAAATTTAATGTTGGATTTCATTCAAAAGAACAAATTAATTTACTTACATTGAAATTCTCTTTGTTGTGGACCCTATTATACATCTCCAAATGGGAGATTTTCAAATGAGAATACTATGGATATTTGACTTTGGACTTTAGTATCAATGACCAAAAATATTCCTTTATTGTTCATTCTTTCATAATAGTTTACCAGATTGATCCTTAAATTCCTACAGTTCTGTTTGGTTATATCTGTTTAGTTAGTTCTTACCAATTTGCCAAGACCTAAGTAAGTCAGCCATATCTATCTTTTCTTCCCCATACTTTATCTCTCACTCTGTTTCCTTCAAGTATGTTCTTAACTACTTCCCAAATACCTGGTGTCCTTGTTCACCTTCTGACTACCTAGAATTACTGACTGGTTGATTCTGCCACCACAGGGTCACTCATCCTATTTAGTCCTAAATACTTGTAAAATACTATTTCCAGAGGATAATAAACGTTAACTATGGTATCAGTATAAAAATGATTAACTAGACTTTAAATGGAAACCTTTTAAAACTATACTAATCCATGGAAATATTTCTTCATAGATCAGCTTCTAATAATAACATCACAACCTACTGTTTTTATTGAGAGAAAAGAGCTTAGTGTAAGTAATTTGTGCTTGGTATTTTACTATTATCCTTGCCTGTTTTCTTGATGACATCCTCAACCCTCATGGACTTTAGATCTTCCTAATGTCTCATTAAATTCAGCTATATTTATAGCAAAATTTACTGAGTCTAAAGTTGCATTTTGATATAAGAAAATGCCTTTAGGTCATATGTGTTGGGTATCAAAGGCAAATGCTAGACAACAGCAGAATTTTTCTTCAAAATATTTTTTTTTACATTTTATTTACTCTCTGATAATATTCCTATGTGTTTTTTTTCAGAGAGCTCTGAGCATAGATGTATCATTTGTACCTAAGAAAAAACTATATAAGCATCATCTGAAAAGTTAAGGTCCCAGTCAAGAGTAGCTTATCTATTCTATGTAGACATATCTTTGAAGTATTTCAAGTACAGGGTAAATAAACTTAGCAATCCCAATTGGATCCTTCAGAGATAAGATACCTGTTTTTTTCCCTCTCTTGGATAGTTAAAAAACCTGAAAATTTGATGACAAAGGAAACTCATCTAGAAAGGAGTCCTGCAAGGATTGGAGTCAATGTATTTTCTCCTTTAATGTATGAACAGGATCTAAAGCTGAGCATTTCATATTTTCACAGGAGAACACACTAGAATAGTGCACATTAACTTCTCAACTACAGTTTCCCTACTTTTCTTCTGTGTGTTTTGAGCTGTCAAATTAGTGACTTCGTTGTTTTCATCTCTCATTCTGAACTTCCAATGCCTATCCCTTGATTTCCCTAATTTTTGGAATTTTTCTTCCCAATTTAATTTCCCATTCCCTCTGGAATCTATTAACTACTCCAGAAAAAAATAAAAATATAGTCTCTCTTAGAGTATAAATCCATGTTAACTTAGTCACAATTATTTATGTCTCTCTGAGGCATTAAAATTTTCATAAAGAACTCCTTGGAGGGTGGCAGATATTTGAAAAAATCATTTAAAACAACAGCTGTTTTTGAGAAGATTATATTCAACTTTGAGTAACATCTAAAACAAGGTATAACCTAATTTGGCTAAATTATTTGTGGTAGAAAATATTTAGAGTTTTGATGAAAAATAGCCAGTGAAGAAACCACAGAGGTAGGAAAAGAACCATTATTATGAGGGAGGATTTGCTGTGAAATTTTTAAAAAGGCAAAAAGCCACAATAGCAGGAATGCAAACAAACAGGTTTATTTGAAAATATGCTAACTTTGAGTGCAAGACATTTTTGTTGTGGAAAATAAGAAGTAAGATTGAGAGTCTGGGTTAGAATATGAAAGACTTTAAATGTCAAGATCCAAAATTCTTCTCTGTTTCACCAGGAAATAAAGAGTCACTGCAGGCTGTTTGTGGAGCAAATGTGATCATGAAAGTTGAGATTGTACTAAAGGTAGAGACAACTGGGGTCATAGATATTATTAAAGAAAATGTCAGTAGCTGTAGAACTCACATAAGATGTTGAGGAGGATATCCATATGAATGATAAATATACAAATATTTTATGGGAAAGTCAATAAGATTTGTTACTTCTCTAGGCTATAAGATTTGAAAAATAATAGCTATAATTTAACTCTGAAGTTGAAAAATTGGGGAAATTTTGAGAGACCCAGAATTTTTCTGGGAGAAAAGACAAAGAACAACAAATTTATTTTGGATAAGATAGTGAGGCATAGTGATTTATACAATTCCTAACATATTACTGCTGTACAAATATAAAATAAATAAATCTATAAAGGCATTTGCAGGAGAAAGAAATATGATTTTCGATATTATGTGAGAAGGCAGGGCTGGAGAAACATGGATTGGGAAATCATCCACATGAAGTTAATCAGAAGTATTAGTTAAGCCAAAGAATGATAAAACCCAGAGAAAGTCTTTGGCACAGTGGACCTCGTGAAATATTTCTAATTAGTAGAAATTTCCAGTGCCACTCAAAAGATGTATAGAGATTAAGTAATTTCATAATTTCATATTCTTTTTTACAAGTAAAGCTGATCTCAATATTACCTTCATAAAGTGGGTATAAAGATTTTTCTGTATTCTGTTATCTCTCCTTAAACTTTTTTATTTCGTAAGGGTTTTAGATTTACTGAAAGTTGGAAGGGTAATGCAGAAACTTCCCATAGTAGCATCTTATATTAGTATGGTACATTTGTCACGATTAATGAACCAATAACGACAGAGTGTTATTAACTAATGTCCATATTTTATTTAGATGTCCTTAGTTTTTTAACCTAATGTCCATTTTTCTTGCCTAGGATCCCATTCAGGATACGATATTACATTTAGTCATCATGTCTCTTTAGACTCCTTTCATTGTGGGTTTCTCATACTTTCCTTGTTTGTGATGATCTAGAGAGTTTTGAGGAGTTCTGGTCAAATATTTTGTAGACTGTCCCTTTATTTGGAGTTTTCTAATGTTTCTGTTATAGACATGGGTTATGTGTTTTGGGGAGAAAGTACACAGAGGTAAATTTCATTTTTATCTCATCATATCAATCTGGCTTTGTCATTGATGTTAAACTTGACCACTTGGCTGTGGTAGTGTTTTGGGGTTTCTTTACTGTAAAGTTATTCTCATTTCCCCCTTCTCTATTTCTTCCTATTTTTCTAATTGTTCATAGATATTACTTATCTAATTGTGATTTGGAAAATAATATACTCACAAGGATCCACAATTTCTTACCCACTTACACTCCAAACAAAGGCGCAAGGTATATAAATGCTTTAATAAACAAAATTTTAAAACTTACACTATATGAGGTACAATGCTGGGAATATTGAAAAATGTGGGGATAAAATGATTAAGCACACAGATGCACACACACATTTTTCTAAAAACATATTTATCCCTGAATCAGATTTAAGATTTGGGAAATAGTAAGGTGTTTCTTAAATTTATCTGCACATTGATTAACCTGATGAGCACTAAAAACCACTGCTGGCTGAGGTCCACCTCAGGGATTCTTATTTTATTGATCTGAGATTTCTCCTGAGCATCATGGGATGAGGGGAACAAGTAAAAATTTTCCCTGGTTATTCTAATATACAATCAAGTTTGAGGTCCACTAGCCTGCAACAATTAACTAATTAACCATGATTAATTTGCCTTTTCAGCTGTGATAACAGTTAGTTACAGCCAAGAGTTAAGGAGGATTGCCTTATTTAGTTATTCTATTAACAACACTTTGGCTCAATCAAGCGTGGATATAGAAGACTTCTTAACATACACTTTAATAATTATGTAAAAAAAAGAAAGAAAGAAAGAAAGAAAGAAAGAAAGAAAGAAAGAAAGACTTTAAAACCTTGCTTCTTTTACTAAAAAAATTGGGAAAACCGTAAAACCACTGTTTGAGAGAATTTGCAATACAGAACAATTGATAAAAAGTAGCATGCCTCTTATTAAAAAACAGAGATTTTGTGTACACATGAGAAAAAAACTGAAAATAATAATTAGAAAGGTAAGTGATGTTTCACTGATATCCATAAATGGTGTGACTTACTACATACATCCAAAAAACTTATGCAAAAATATAAATCATGTCAACTTTTGATACTCTTATTAACACAAGATGATGTTATATGAATAATATGTAGGAGAAGCTAATAAAATGTGACTTTATATACATTTTAATTATCATTAGAGTGATATCAGAGGCTTTACAGTAGTACAATATATACCAAAGGATTCAAACACTCTTGGGAAAAAATGTTGGCAGATATTGAAGATTTTATATTTTTTACCAGGAAACTCTCTTCCTGTTCTTAATTAAATGGTAGGATTAGTATTTGAGAGTAGCACCCTATTTGTTGACAACAGTCATCAGTCTGAGCTAATTCAGCTTCATGGAGTAGCAAAGCATCCTTAGACAACATGCCAATACAGGTCTAAATTGTAGTAGCAAGTGTTTATATATCCACTACTTCTGACAGATAAGTGGATATCTTGGCAACCTTTGTTTCCCTATAGTTTTCAGACATTAGAGTTAGGAATGATTATTTTCCAAGCTTGCTCCTTTTTTTTTTTTTTTTGGCTGCATTCTGTCTTTTTTGCTGCGAGACATTAGAGTTGGAAATGTTTTTTTCCAAAGTTTGCCCTTTTTTTTTTTTTTTTTGGCTGCATTCTGTCTTTGTTGCTGCGTGTGGGCTTTCTCTTTGTGTCGAGCGGGGGCTACTCTTCGCTGCGGTGCACAGGCTTCTCATTGCAGTGGCTTCTCTTGTTGTGGAGCATGGGTTCTAGGTGCATGGGCTTCAGTAGTTGCGGTGTGTGGGTTCAGAAGTTGTGGCTCATGGGCTTTAGAGCGCAGGCTCAGTAGTGGTGGCACATGGGCTTGGTTGCTCTGTGGTATGTGGGATCTTCCTGGATCAGGGATGAAACCCTTCCCATGCATTAGCAGGCAGATTCTTAACCACTGAGCCACTAGGGAAGTCCCAAGCTTGCTCCTTTTATTTGCAAGAGCTATCAATGTAAAAACACACTGGAGATGAAACTAAAAATTGGAATGAATTTGTTTTTATTATTATTTTCTCATTAAAAATTGAAATTTTAGAGCTAGTTTTACTAAAGCTATACAATTTAAAATATATAATGGTGCTTTCAGTCCAAGATTGCTGAAACCACATATATAAACCCACATACCTATTTTCAAATGTATTTCTTAGGTTAATGAGAAAATAAATGATTTATGGACTATTTGGAAATAAACTACATTGAGAGCACTGCATAATAAAAACAGAATATTGGACTAAGAAATAATTTTGAAAATGAGGCATTTTAAAAAATTATTCGAGTACAAGATAAAGTGAAAATAACAAGTAAGCTTAAGAAGCAAGAAGAGATCATAGCAATAAATATCAGAAAAAAATGAAGAAAGGAATTAATAAAATGAGCATAATCAAAACAGAAATTAATAAAGTCTATGCTGGATTGGAAACAAATATATAGGTCTTCAGAAAAGGTAACATCAATCACTAAAATAACAACTTATAAAAGATAGAGAATTAGAGAGGGGCATAACCACAGATGAATAGAAAACATTAAATTATAAATTTGGAAATCTTGATTAATATTTTTATTTGGGGGGAATCTTGGTTAATATTTTTATTTGGCAGGATCACATATCATAAAATTACTCAAGAATAGGCACAGAAACTCAAGGGAAAATTTCATAAAATTAAAGATACTTTAAATGTTATCAAAAATCTACCCCCCAAATAAGGAAAATGTATTATAATGCATTCTAACAAACTTTCAAAAATTATGTCCTACGATATCTAAACTTTTTGAAATCATAACAAAAGATAAATTTTCAACTCTGTCTTTGAGTGTAGGATATCACTAATACCTACAATTGGACAGGATAAACATAAAACTAATCTGTAGCCAATGATACTACAAAGTATCATTTACTTTTAAATTAAAGCCTTAGCATGTAAAGCCTAATTACAATTGATTAAGCATAATGTATCATGAGCAAGTAGAGCTTGTCCTAGGAATGTGATAACCAATAGATCAACTAAATATTCTCATAATTAATTGAATGAACTGAATAACCCTATGACTTCACAACTCAATGACTTAAAATAATTTTATAAACTATAACATTAATCTGAGATTAAAAAACAAATTAAGTACAAAAGACTATTGAATTCTCTGCTCTCTCTTCTCTAACTTCAGTGAAAACTCTCAAATCTTTCCAATGGCTTTTTTGTGTGTGTGTGGTTCTTTTTTTTTTTTTTTAATTATTGGAGTATAATTGCTTTACAATGTTGTGTTAGTTTCTGCTGTACAGTGAAGTGAATCAGCTATATGTATACATATATTCCCTCCCTCTTGGACCTCCTTCACCTGCCCCATTCCACCCATCTAGGTCACCACAGAGCACCAAGCTGAGCTTCCTGTACTTTATAGCTGGTTCCACTAGCTATCTATTTTCCACAGGGTAGTGTATATATGTCAGTCTCAATCTCCCAATTCATCCCATCCCCCTTCCAAACCCCCATGTCCACACATCCATTCTCTACATCTACATCTCTATTCCTGCCCTGCAAATAGGTTCATCTGTACCTAGATTCCATATATATGCCTTAATACATGATATTTGTTTTTCTATTTTTGACTTACTTCACTCTGTATGACAAGCTCTAGGTCCATCCATGTCTCTACAAGTGACCCAGTTTTGATCCTTTTTACAGCTGAGTAATATTCCATTGTATATATGTACCACATCTTCTTTATTCATTCATCTGTCACTGGACACTTAGGTTGCTTCCATGTCCTGCCTATTGTAAATAGTGCTGCAATGAACATTGGGGTGCATGTGTCTTTCTGAATTATGGTTTTCTCAGGGTGTATGCCCCATAGTGGGATTCCTGGGTCATATGGTAGTTCTACTTTTAGTTTTTTTAAGGTACCTCCATACTGTTCTCTATAGTGGTTGTATCAATTTACATTCCCACCAACAGTCCAAGAGGGTTCCCTTTTCTCCACATCCTCTCTAACATTTATTATTTGTAGATTTTTTGTTGATGGCCATTCTGACTGGTGTGAAGTGATAACTCATTGTAGTTTTGATTTGCATTTCTTTAATTATTAGTGACCTTGAGCATCTTTTCATGTGCTTCTTGATCATCTGTATGTCTTCTTTGGAGAAATGTCTATTTAAGTCTTCTGCCCATTTTTTGATTTGGTTGTTGGTTTTTTTATATTGAACTGCATGAGCTGTTTGTATATTTTCGAGATTAATCCCTTGTCAGCCGCTTCATTTGAAAAAAGAAATTAAAAATCATTCTTTAAAAAAAAAGAAAAATCATTATTTAGTTCCAAACAAAAAAAAAAAAGGAAAATACCAAACAATATCAAAAATATCATCTCATAGAGGTAGAGAGACAGATAGAGGCAGAGGCAGAGACAGGGAGAAGCAGAAAGAGAAACCTCCTAATATACTCCCTTAAAAACCCATCAGGACCCCATTAAAGGAATTCAAAGTCATTATCTCCTTTTTACTTTGAATTAATTTTGTGACTCTTCATTATTCTAGTGTATATGAGATTAAGTCTCTCCCTTCCCTGTGAATGAATGTAATGCAAATCCCCCAAAATGACTGAGGTGGTGTATCTTGGATTACATTTAATTATTTTTTTTAAATCTGGGAAAACTTCAGGTATGACAGTACCCAGTTTCTCGCTGATTGACAACTCATTTTATTTCTGAGAACATATCTTCACCTATTAAAAAAAAAAGGTGGAGTCATATCAAATTGCAACATGAAGTGTTTTTACTTTTCCTAATAGGAAATAAACTTTACAATGCTATGGAACAGAGTCCAGGAACTTTAGTAAGCGTAAATAGAAACATTGCCTTGTATAGGAATTCATATATAATCACTTGTTAAAAAATAACTGCATTTAAGTCTTCTGGAATGATTGGCATTTTATATGAAAAGGATCCTTAAATAATACTGCAATAATATATATTATAAATAAAATTTTATGTTAAATTTTTGATAAATATATTAGCGATCTGAGATTTTAAAATTAGGCATTATATATAAAGACACAGAAAATTAAAAAAATATAGAAAATGACACATTTCAACAATAAAAAGTAAAACAAAAGTATCTTTATGTTCAAAATTAATATAATTTTTAATCAAGACATGACCTAGAAGGAAGTACTTACAGGGACTTCCCTGGTGGTCCAGTGGTTGAGACTTCACCTTCCAATGCAGGTGGTGCAGGTTAGATCCTTAGTTGGGAAGCTAACATCCCACATGCCTCGTGGCCAAAAAACCAAAACATAAAACAGAAACAATATTGTAACAAATTCAATAAAGACTTTAGAAATGGTCTACATCAAAAAATCTTTTAAAAAAAAGAAAGTACTTGCAATTTGTATTTTGAAAATTATAAATATCCATAATATATAGTAAGTTCCTTCACATAAATTACAAAAGGAGAACTAAATAAGACTATATACATAGAGTATAACTCTGTATTTCAGAGAAAAACAAATGTAAAAGACTACTATGCTCTTGAAAATATGCTTAAACTTTTATAATGTTGAGAAAAACATACATTTTGAAAAAGAACTAGATACCATATTTTTCACTGAATTTGAGAACATTTAAACCAGCAATAGTATCTTATATTTAGGGCATGGCATAAGGCAGGGTGTGTATGTGTGTGTGTGTGTGTGTGTGTGTGTGTGTGTGTACTTAGGTAAGAGTTTATATGTAATTCATTTTCTAAAAAAAGATCTAAAATATCATAAATCAAGTTGATAACAATTATCTATGAGTTCTATGAGTCAGGGGGGATTTTGAGGTTAAAAGATATTTATTTCCTTTATTTGTTCAGTGCAATTTTTAAAAGCATGTAAGCATGCAATATATTTTAATTAAATATTTAAAGTGTATTGCATGCTTACATATCAGAAAACAACTTCTTGATTTGTCAAAGTGTAGTTTTCAAAATATAAGAACATGATTCTCATAGGAATATGTAACAAACGTGTCAAAGATTTTATTCAACACACTAATCAAAGAGTGAACAAGTAAAATTGTAATGTTGATTCCAAGAGCATTTGACAAACAAAAGTTTATCAGCCCATCAATAAGTGCAATAGAAAAAAAGAGTATCAGATGGGCTTCCTTGGTGGTGCAGTGGTTGAGAGTCCGCCTGCCGATGCAGGGGACACAAGTTCGTGCCCCAGTCCGGGAAGGTTCCACATGCTGCGGAGCGGCTGGGCCCGTGAGCCATGGCCGCTGAGCCTGCACTTCCGGAGCCTGTGCTCCGCAACGGGAGAGGCAACAACAGTGAGTGGCCCACGTACCGCAAAAAAAAAAAAAAAAAAAAAGAAAAAGTATTAAAAAAAGATTGCTGTTAGATATAATTGGTTAATGTCCTCCATCACAATACAACCAAACCCCTTGGGGTTATCATTCCTATCAGACATAAATCTACAATTTAACAGGACTCTTCATAGCATCTGATGTCTAATAAAATAGTAAATAAAGACAAACATTATTCTCCAACAATTAAATAATTCTTTAGCAAGTTTGAAAATAATGTCCCAGTATGAAGTAAAAAGAACTTGATACACACTCTGATTTATTTCCAAGTTTGTAACTATATTTATCTTAATCACATTTAGAAGCATTTGTAGTGGAATTAATATCAATTTGATTCTCCAAAATATTGTATGCCTGATAAGATTCATCCTTATACAGTTAGGGATCCCCAATGAAGCTTTTATGTTCTCTGTGAAGTTGTGATGTTGGAATCAGAGATGCATATTATATCAAAGAGAAGGACATGTTTTAAGATCTCTATTAGCTTAATGTTGTTAAGTCTTTGACCAAGTTTTCCATAATAGAATCATTGATGTAGCAATAGGAATTACTTCTACTTCCATCAAGAATCCATAGAGGAAATGAAAAGAAAAAAACTGCTGAAATAGCTATGAACATGCTCACAATGGGAGGAGTCAAAAGCTGCAAAGTATCTATTCACTGATTAGAACACAAAGACATTTTATAAAAATAGAAAAATTGTTTATTTTCTTTCTTACTAGCATTAATATTAACTTTAATTAACATAGCTCTATTTTTTATTTTAGTTGAAAATCAAATATAAGAAAATACTCTTTAAAATATTAAATCTACATTTAATGAGAAATAATAATATTGATTTAACATAATTTGTTTAGAGTCCTTTTTCTTTGATTTGATCATCTCTGAATCATCCTGGAATTATTTATTAAATATATTTGTAATATAAAATATAGAGAGTAGTTTTTTCAAGTGTTAAAAGTTATATTAGTAAAGATACATTTATTTTAGGAAAAAATCCTTATTTGTAAATGCTTTGCACTGTATACTTTTTAATATGGCTTTTCCAAAATTATGAAATGAGTTCATTCTTTCCCTTCCCCCTACATTTCACCTAATTACCTAGGGAAAAACAACTGAACAAAACAAAACCTCTAATACCTGGACAAAGGAAAATTGCAGCGATTATGAACCACTTTTCACTTCCTTTTTCTCCGTGACAAATTTTATAAGATGGCAACTATCACAATATTTTATCTCTTCCAGCCCCAGGTATGCAAGCTATAAATAGTATTATAGGCCATGATTAGTCTCAGAAATAACTTGATGGTTTGTTCTCTAGGTTGCTTATTCTTTAACATTTTACTTTTGTTTTACCAGAAATATTTTCCTTTTTTGAAAAAAAATTAACAGTATTAAAAAAGGTTTTCCATTATTCTCCAATCAATAAAAATGGTCAGATGAAAAGACTAATAGAAAGAGTGGTAAAATCTTTGGTGAGAACATAAACAGGGACAGTGACAATTACACAATAAAGCCATTAAATAAGTTCTGTTAAACTTGATGAAAATGGAACTAGATTGAATGACTGAGTCAAAGCTCAGACCATAAATCCATTATATTTATAGTATAAAGGCAATAAAAATGTACAAAAGTATATATACCAAAATTATAACATTTACTTTTTGGGTGGTGGTAATATAAATATTTAGAGATAGGGATAGAAATAGAGAAATAGTTTCTATAATTTCTTGCAAGAAAATGTCTTTTTTTTGTAATTAAAATATATAATTCCAAATCTTTTGTTATTAGGGAAATGCAAATTAAAAGAGTGCAATACCACTACCAACCTATTCCAATGGCTAAAATTCTCTCTTTTAAAAACTACCAAATGCTGTTGAGGATGTAGAGCAAAAGAGACTCTCAATCATCATTGATGGATATAAAAATATTGCAGCCAGTTTAAAGACAGCTTGAGAATTTCTTACAAAGCTAAATGTAGTGTTTACCTTAGGATCCAGTAATCACATCATAGGCACTTACTCAACTGATTTGAAAGTTACGTTAACATAAACTTTGCATGTGAATGTTTATAACAGCTTTAATCACAATTGCCAAAAATTGGAAGCAACCAAGATGCCCTTCAGTACATGAATGGTTAAACTGTGATACATCCATATAATGAAATTTATTCAATAAGAGTAAATGAAAAAAAAAAAAAGAAGAAATGAGCTATCAAACTGTAAAAATGCATCAGTAAAACTTAAGTGCATATTCCCAAATAAGACAGTCTATTATGGCTACATACTGTCTAATTCTGATTATATGCCATTCTGATTATATGCCATTCTGAAAAGGAAAATCCCTAGAGACTGAAAAGATCAGTGGTCACCTTGGGCTCATGTGGAGGGAGGGGGTTAAATAGGTGAAGCACAGAGGATTTTGAGTGGTAAAAATATTCCATATGATACTGTAACAATAAATACAAGAAATTATGCATTTGTCAAAAGCCACAAAACTTACAGCAAAAAGAGTGGAACTAATGTATACAAATTAAAATCAAATCATTTAGCAGAGGGGAATTCCTAAGAAGGAATGCAGAATGTTAAGAAGAATCTAACTGGGGCTTCCCTGGTGGTGCAGTGGTTGAGAGTCCTCCTGCGGATGCGGGGGACACAGGTTCATGGCCCAGTCCAGGAAGATCCCACATGCCGCGGAGTGGCTGGGCCCGTGAGCCATGGCCGCTGAGCCTGCGCGTCCAGAGCAATGGGAGAGGCCACAACAGTGAGAGGCCCGCGTACCGAAAAAAAAAAAAAAAAACCTGAATTATAAATGTATGAAACTACCTCAGTAAAGAGGATGGGGAAAAGGTACTGAGGTAAGTAAATTTGTATGTGAGGGGAGTCTATAAGACTGAGGACAAAAGGAACTACACATAAGTAGTGTACTCTAGTTAATAAAGTTGTTTCCCTTTGGATACAAGAACAATTCTACTACTGATAGTAGAATTGAACAATTCATAAATGAATAGCAGATGGTGGGAGTGAGAATTTTTGCAGATAAGCAAGGAGAGGAGACTAGAATAATCTAGGTGGTAATAGATTAGAGTTGGAGACATCAGTATGAACTCATGTTTATCTTAATATTGATATAGATGGTTACAAATAGAATATTTATATATGTGTGTGTATGTACATGGGTTAGTCCACACATATATCTTTTCTTGCTCTTTTCTCTGAGCAGGGCAACAATAAACAACATACCAGTTGTTGAACAAATCTAATATCCAGATCTTTGTTTCTAATCCTATTCTCCAATAGAAGGAACTTGAACTTCTTGGAGAAATGGTTGAATATAGGACTGGGAAATAAAATAATATTAGGTGAGCCTGGAACATCTTGCAGTAATAAAGAGTAAGAAAACACTAAAAAAAAAAAAAAAATGATGGAGTTATGTCAAAGTGACACAAGAGGTGCCTGAAGGAATTCCAAATGGGCAAACCTGGAGCAATTTGAGCATCAAAATAAATAATATTGTATTGCATTATAAACTTTAGGATAAATAAATATTCAGGAGTCATACTGATATAAATAAATGGTTGAATAAATCAGTAAATTGAGGAAAGGGGACAAACATTTTACTCAGAAGAATTCCAAATAATTTTTGTAGATACTCCACCTTCTAGGAGGTGGTAGGATAAATCGTTACTGTGTAAGTGTGGGTTGTACATGGTAACTTCTTTCCAAAGAGTATTTGGAAGAGGGGAAAGAAAGAGTAACTTTACAGTGGAGAAACTTGACACACATGACTGCAGCCCTTTGATCAAGGTCAACATTTCCAGGGACAAATCATGTTGATAGTATGTACCCAAGATATGATGTGATGAAATTATACTTTATCTCTTCAGTCTTTCTCTCCAAAACATAAAACCCAAGGTAATGATAAAGAAAAGAATATAAGACTAATTCCAATAGGAGGACATCCTATAAAATATTTCAACAATACTCATCAAAAATGTCAAATTAAAAAAAAAAAAAGAAAATGTGGAGTAATGGTCAGGCCAAGAGGATCCTAAGAAGACATTACAGATATGATCCTGGAAAAGAAAAAAATATATTAGGTAAAATCTGCAGAAATCTGAATAAAATGAACTTTATTTAATAATACCATATCAATATTTGTTCATTAATTGTGACAAAGATATCATACTAATATATGATATTAATAATAGGGAAAACTAGTGAAGGAGTGTATGGGAACTCTCTACAATCTTCTCAATTTTTTCTGTCATTATAAAGCTCTTCTAAAAATATAACATTTTAAAAAATCAATAGAATATATTTCTCTATAGACACAAACAGAAAAATCTGAAAAAGTATTAGCCAAGTTTCATGATGAATACATGAATTTTGAAAGAAATTTTAATCATTCTAATGTTTAGAATTATTTTCTTAAAATAACATAGATTTCTTTTATTAAATAAAGTAACAGAAATTTAAAAACCTTTTATTTTTCAATAATCAATTGAAGAGTAAACCTATGGCACCCTCATTGTATGGATTTCATTACTGTTCACTTACATTATGAATAGTATTTCAATAACAAGATCTCAAATGCAATGAAGATGCTTCTAGTGCTTTCTTCTGAGGATGATGGGTGGGGTGGATACTCCAGCAGCTGTCACGGGTACAAAAAATGATCTCAGGAACAAACTTCAAATTCTGGCAAATAAGTGGATTTAATTTGGTGGAAAGCATCTATGATGTTGCTTAGAACAATAATTTCAAGAAATGTGGTCTTTACTGGGTAATGCTGGTAAATTGAATAAATAAAATATCAACCACAAAGTCCTCTCTAAATAAACCATGGATTCAGTGAAGCTTAGGGAGCTGTGAACTGAGCATTCCTAATTATCTCAGCTGGAGTTTGCCCCTTGTGAAAATGAATAATTTCTTAGCTATTGAGGAGCTTAGAGATATCGCTTAGCATTTTTATCTTGTGAAATGGATCAGAGGAATTAAAAATTCAGTTATTAAATAATTGATTCTTTAAATTCTATAATGAGAAATAGATTCAATTACATAAAAAGTGAAGTAAACTTAAAATATCACCTTAAACTTTTACATATGTAGACTTATTTAAGTATCACCTTTGATTCTCACAGCCCACTAAAATACTGTTTGGTAAAAGTTATTATTATTATTATTATTTTTTTTTTTTCTTTTTTCTTTTTTTTTTTTTTTTTTGCGGTACGCGGGCCTCTCACTGTTGTGGCCTCTCCCGTTGCGGAGCACAGGCTCCGGACGCGCAGGCTCAGCGGCCACGGCCCACGGGCCCAGCCGCTCCACGGCATGTGGGATCTTCCCGGACTGGGGCACGAACCCGCGTCCCCTGCATCGGCAGGAGGACTCTTAACCACTGCGCCACCAGGGAAGCCCTAAAAGTTATTATTGATATCATATATTGAAGGAAAATAAGGTTCAGAGAGGTTAAATACATTACCATAGTTCATACTGCTTGCAGTGACAAGATCTGGACTTGATTTAGGCATTATGAATCTATGACTAGGTATTTTTGTTTTCAGAAAATATTGTCCTCTCCCAAACCCTGAATTAGGTATACTCTTAGCAGAAGAACACACAGCCATTGATTGAACTGATCCTAAATCATATTTTATACCATATATTAGGTGATTAAGCAGGTATAATATTAAGTTGCTTAGAGGATCCTGGTAGAATTTGAATACTCAAATTAATTTATTAACTTTAATAAACTATACCCTTAATATTTTTTCCTCAACAACACCCAAATCATTGTTCTAACTATGATTAACTTTAATTTTAGTGTAAAGCCCAAAGGTTATTCACTACTTTCAAAACCAAGTTATAGGCCTCATAAGAACACAATGTTAAATATATAAAAGCCTAATACTTTTCTGCCATATGTCCTAGGTAACAAACTATAAAGACTGAGCATATGTGTATAGAATTTATTGTTGGAATAAAACAAATCCTTTAGCAATAGTAAAGTGATACATATTCAGTGATGACAAACATCAAATTGTATGTTTGGACAGAATTTTGGAGCATATGTGAATAAAGTACCTAGCTGCTTGTATTTAAATTTCATCTATGATATCCCTGCCAAACCATGTCAACACTTTGTCCAGCATTTTTTTATCTGTGTATTTTTTGTTTATTTTTTATTTATTTTTTGTTTATTGAAAAGCTTTGTTAGAAGATGTCTATTCATAGTTATCTGCCAGCTCTTTTTTATAGCCTGTACATATTAGAAGTTTTAATCCTGGCATCAAAGAAGCCATCTTAAACTGCATGGTGAACAAATATGTGCTGAGAATTTGCTAAGAACCAACAGCTTCCATAGTCAAACCCTGGGGTCACCACTATGTATGAAATATAATATCTGCTATCAGAATATTTGATCTCAAGGAGGAAATCCCTACAGAGCTTTGAGGAAGCAAATTATGATACAAAAATTCTATAACCTCTCCAATTTATGTTGTCATATGAAAGCAACAGGAAAAAAATCTCAAACATATCAAAAATAAGCAAGCCAAATGACAGTAATGGTTAAGATGGATGGGCTATTAACACTTCCATATGTTTCTAAAATGACACGTTGCCCAACTATGTTATTTTAAATATTTCTACAATGTATTTTTGATAAAATATAATTTTATAGACATTAATTGTTTTGCAGTCACGCTAAAAACACAGAAATTATCATAAATAAGATTAATATTACTAATGAAATATTACAACATTGGTAGGAAAGGTAAGGATATAGCTTACCAATATTGGATGGTACTAGATAAGCATTCAGAAGTCAATGACATTATTTATTAGTAATAATTAATTAGTAATCATTAACCTAAAACCATAATGAAAAAGAGATTGTATTCACAATCATCAAAAAACTAAATAGTTTATAAAAAATTGTCCACTAATTAAAACAAAGTCTTCTTGAACCCAGAAATTTCTCCACAGAAGTAACAGAAAACAAAAAAATCCTTATTATTGAAGAATGTGATACAGTCATAGCTGATACTACCCACTGCAAACACATTATCAAAATAAACAATAACTGGTCCTCTAGTAAGAGGACCTGACAACCTCATATAGTTTATCCTAACTTTACCTGGTAATTGGGGTGCCTATCTGTGTTAGCTAATTGGACTTACCTAGAGAAAAAAACCAAACTTCTCATATCTGTATGACAGGAGGTAGTTTTACAAATTACAGTAAGGAACCCACTGAAGTTGGAATCCTTCAGTCCCACAGAAAAAGCGAGATAGGGGTGCCATCTCCCTTGACGTTTACATTTCAAAGAGATGGCTCCCAGGTCCTAGGGAAAGATAGTCCTAGGTTAAAAAGCTGACAAAATGACTATATAACCTTCAAAAGGATTTATATGCATTTCAAAGAAAGGAAAAAGTACTTATAATTACAAGTTTTCTAAGATAAGTGCTCTGAGCAAAAAAGAGGTAGAAATTCCTTCCCTATTTTAACAGGGAGAATTAAGCCTCTTGCTTTTAATTTGTATTTGTCCTTACTTTCCTCAGACTTCAACTATTAAAGCAATGGAAGGAATAAAAAGAAATTATAGACAAAGAAAAAAAAGTATTTAGCACTAAGAACAACTAAATTAAGATGAACTAGGAAGTGGCATAATAAGGAAAAACTGGCAATATATATCAGAAATTTACAATTTAATATATATAAAATACTGTACAATCTTATAAAAACAACCAATTTTTAAATATGTATTATTCAATGCAATAAGAAATCCAAAAACTTTTTAAAACTGAAAGGCTATTCAACCTTTCCTTTAATAAATGAAGTTCGTCAACATTAAATAAAGTAGTATCCTTTTTAAATTTTTATTTTATTGGTTTATAACATTATATTGGTTTATAATATTTTATTGGTTTATAATATTATATTTTGACATCTGTGTACACTACAGTGTGCTCACCACCAAAGACTTAGTTTCCATCCATCGCATACAGTTGATCCTCTTTACCCATTTTTGCCTCCCCTCCACCCCCCTACCCATCCTGGTAACCACTACTCTGTTCTCTGTATCAATGTGTTTGTTTTTGCTTGGCTTGGTTTATTCATTTATTTCGTTTGGGGTTTGTTTTTTGGTTTGGGGTTTTTTGTTTGTTTTTATATTCCACATATGAGTGAAATCATATGGTATTTGTCTGTCTCTTTCTAACTTGTTTCACTTAGCATAATACCTTCAGGGTCCAACAATGCTGCAAATGGCAAAATTGCATCTTTTTTTATGGCTCAGTAGTATTACATTGTATATATACTACATCTTCTTTATCCATTTATTCATTAATAGTCACTTAGAACTACCATATGCTCCAAGTATTCCACTTTTGGTATTTATCCAAAGAATACAGAAACATTAATTCAAAAAGTAGTACATTTTATTTTATTTTAATTTATTTTATTATTTTTTATTGGAGTAAAATTGCTTTACAATGTTGTGTTAGTTTCTGCTGTACATTGAAATGAATCGGCTATATGTATACCTATATCCCCTAGGTATACCTATATGTATACCTATATTCCCTCCCACTTGGACCTCCCTCCCACCCCCCATCTTACCCATCTAGGTCATCACAGAACACCAAGCTACTCTCCCTGTGCTACACAGCAGGTTCCCACTAGCGAGCTATTTTACATATGGTAGTGTATTTATGTCAAACATAATCTCCCAATTAGTCCTACCCTTCCCTTACCTCCCTGTATCCACATATCCATTCTCTACATATACGTCTCTATTCCTGCCCTACAAATGGGTTCATCTGTACCATTTTTCTAGATTCCGCATATATGCATTAATATACGGTATTTGTTTTTCTCTTTCCGGCTTACTTCACTCTGTATGACAGACTCTAGGTCAATCCACATCTCTACAAATGACTCAATTTCATTCCTTTTTATGGCTGAGTAATATTCCATTGTATACATGTGCCACATCTTCTTTATCTATTCATCTCTCATTGGACATTTAGGTTGTTTCCATGTCCTGGCTATTGTAAATAGTGCTGCAATGAACATTGGGGTGCATGTTTCTTTTTGAATTATGGTTTTCTCGGGGTATATGCCCAGTAGTGTGAACCTTTTTGCACTGTTGGGAATGTAAATTGATATGGCCACTATGGAGTATGGTGTTTCCTTAAAAATCTAAAAATAGAACTACCATATGACTCAGCAAAAAATAGTGCATTTTAGCTAAGAGAAACTACTTGGGGAGGGACAGGAAATCCATTCCCATCCAAGGCATCCAAAGCAATAGGCACCTTCCCTATTGGTGTCCACCACTGCTGTTCATTTGGAAATTCTTTCACTGAAGCAGAGCATTAAAAATAATTTTAAATCAATAAATAAAATTAATAAGCTAAATTCTGACTTAACCATTATGTCACACTTTTCATTTTAATCTCAAAATTTTGTTTCAGATCAATCTAAGGTTTAAAAATCAAGAGGCTAGGTCTGATAGCAGTTCATACTTAAGGTTTTATTCTTGGAATGATTTTTATTTAATTAACAGGACAAGTTCAAATAATTTATACCTCATAGACTTTAATGAATCGAACAATAATGGTATGTTATAGACAGCTTAAAGGAAAAGCCAAAGAACAGCCACAGTTTTTGAGCAGGAATATTGCTCGATATATATATATTTAGTGGAGGGGAAGGGGTAGACAGTGTTGTCCTTCTACAAGACAAAATTCACATGCAGATCCACAACTTACAGTGTTTCCCATAGCTCCCATAGAATCAGAATCAGACAATGTGGAAGGGTGTGCTCTAGACAATGAACTTTCTATCTCATTGAAGAACAAATATGTCCCTACAGTTTCCACTACATTAATGTAATTGAATACCAGATCCACTTTTATAAAAATAAAACTTTTTTTCTTATTGTAAATATGCTCAGCATCCACCGATAACTTTATACATTTTCTCTAATGAAGGAGTTGCATACTACAGCCAGCTCACAAACCAAATCCAGTCTGTAGCCTATTATTGTAATGTCTTAAAACTAAGATTTTTTTGTGTGTGTACATTTTGAAAAGGTAAAAAAGAACACAAAGCATACTAGGCGATAGAACCCATACATGACCCACAAAGTCTATTTGCTATCTGGCCAATGACAGAAAAAATGTGTCCATTCCTGCTTTTAGTGAACTGGCTGTTGAGACGAGTTTACTTTTTCAAAGCAAAACTAACACATTGCTCACTCTAAAATTTCTTTGTTCTTCAAGTCAAAAAACAGTTCCTTTTCCTCTAATTTCTGCCTTCCTAACTTTCTAATTACTTTTTTAAATAACTAACTGCATACAGATATATTTTATTTCCTCTTACATACATGTATGTATATACACATGTGTATTAATATGCCTTCCCTATGGTAGGACTCATTAAATATGTGATGTTGATTTTTGTAGATTTAAGAGAAAACATGTTAACTAAAAACGTCTTTCCAGGTGGTAGCAAAACATTTAGTTTTAAAAAGCCAAGTGAGAAGTGTCCTAAAGGAATCAATTATAGAACCTATGGGTACCTACAATGTAAAGATTGGTATGCCACTCTCCTGTGAGACATGTCCATTTAAGCAGCAGGTGTGTTGATCAGATTTGCAACTATTGGTGCTGAGTAAAGAAAAATAGCAAAGCCATGATAGTCAAGCATCCTGCCTTCTAGCCCGTTGGCAGAGCTATGCTGAATTCTTTCTAGTGGGTCAGTTGGACTCTATGGAGAATAGCTGTCCTAAATTGCTTTCTAGAATTGTACATAAGAGGTCTTGCTGGAACAAGCTCCCTCCTTCAGGGAACTGTGCACTTGGGAAAACTCCCAAAGGAAATCCAAATATCACACACATATCCCCACAAAACAGTCTGTATTTAGAAACCAGTCATATAAAATTATCATTGGTATTTATCAGAAAGCCAACATGAAGCAACAGAAAGAGGATTCATGAGTCAACGAAATAGAGATCTTTTCCCCTCTTCCTCCTCCCAAACATAAGATGGCTGTAGAACTAATTGCATAGAAGAGGGGATTGGGAAGAAGGTAACCATGCTCCCACTTAATCCAAAGGAGAAACAAAAGCTACCCAACTGAGATACTCTATTTGGGGCAGTGATTACAAAGGGAAGGGGGGCGAACTTTAATTTTTATATGAACATTGACTTTTAACTGGGCAGACTTTAAAAAAGAAAGTGGCTTGAAAATTGTAATAGCTGAACAAAATATCCTTCAGAAATCTGACACTAGGTAGGAGAGATTGTCACAGTATGTTTGAAAGCAGAGATTGGACATGCAGTTGGATACAGTTGATACACAAATGAATTAAAACTATACAATATACAGGCTATCATTATAATTAGGCTTATTCATTCGCTATTGTAAATAGTGCTGCAATGAACATTGGGGTGCATGTTTCTTTTTGAATTATGGTTTTCTCGGGGTATATGCCCAGTAGTGTGAACCTTTTTGCACTGTTGGGAATGTAAATTGATATGGCCACTATGGAGTATGGTGTTTCCTTAAAAATCTAAAAATAGAACTACCATATGACTCAGCAAAAAATAGTGCATTTTAGCTAAGAGAAACTACTTGGGGAGGGACAGGAAATCCATTCCCATCCAAGGCATCCAAAGCAATAGGCACCTTCCCTATTGGTGTCCACCACTGCTGTTCATTTGGAAATTCTTTCACTGAAGCAGAGCATTAAAAATAATTTTAAATCAATAAATAAAATTAATAAGCTAAATTCTGACTTAACCATTATGTCACACTTTTCATTTTAATCTCAAAATTTTGTTTCAGATCAATCTAAGGTTTAAAAATCAAGAGGCTAGGTCTGATAGCAGTTCATACTTAAGGTTTTATTCTTGGAATGATTTTTATTTAATTAACAGGACAAGTTCAAATAATTTATACCTCATAGACTTTAATGAATCGAACAATAATGGTATGTTATAGACAGCTTAAAGGAAAAGCCAAAGAACAGCCACAGTTTTTGAGCAGGAATATTGCTCGATATATATATATTTAGTGGAGGGGAAGGGGTAGACAGTGTTGTCCTTCTACAAGACAAAATTCACATGCAGATCCACAACTTACAGTGTTTCCCATAGCTCCCATAGAATCAGAATCAGACAATGTGGAAGGGTGTGCTCTAGACAATGAACTTTCTATCTCATTGAAGAACAAATATGTCCCTACAGTTTCCACTACATTAATGTAATTGAATACCAGATCCACTTTTATAAAAATAAAACTTTTTTTCTTATTGTAAATATGCTCAGCATCCACCGATAACTTTATACATTTTCTCTAATGAAGGAGTTGCATACTACAGCCAGCTCACAAGCCAAATCCAGTCTGTAGCCTATTATTGTAATGTCTTAAAACTAAGATTTTTTTGTGTGGGTACATTTTGAAAAGGTAAAAAAGAACACAAAGCATACTAGGCGATAGAACCCATACATGACCCACAAAGTCTATTTGCTATCTGGCCAATGACAGAAAAAATGTGTCCATTCCTGCTTTTAGTGAACTGGCTGTTGAGACGAGTTTACTTTTTCAAAGCAAAACTAACACATTGCTCACTCTAAAATTTCTTTGTTCTTCAAGTCAAAAAACAGTTCCTTTTCCTCTAATTTCTGCCTTCCTAACTTTCTAATTACTTTTTTAAATAACTAACTGCATACAGATATATTTTATTTCCTCTTACATACATGTATGTATATACACATGTGTATTAATATGCCTTCCCTATGGTAGGACTCATTAAATATGTGATGTTGATTTTTGTAGATTTAAGAGAAAACATGTTAACTAAAAACGTCTTTCCAGGTGGTAGCAAAACATTTAGTTTTAAAAAGCCAAGTGAGAAGTGTCCTAAAGGAATCAATTATAGAACCTATGGGTACCTACAATGTAAAGATTGGTATGCCACTCTCCTGTGAGACATGTCCATTTAAGCAGCAGGTGTGTTGATCAGATTTGCAACTATTGGTGCTGAGTAAAGAAAAATAGCAAAGCCATGATAGTCAAGCATCCTGCCTTCTAGCCCGTTGGCAGAGCTATGCTGAATTCTTTCTAGTGGGTCAGTTGGACTCTATGGAGAATAGCTGTCCTAAATTGCTTTCTAGAATTGTACATAAGAGGTCTTGCTGGAACAAGCTCCCTCCTTCAGGGAACTGTGCACTTGGGAAAACTCCCAAAGGAAATCCAAATATCACACACATATCCCCACAAAACAGTCTGTATTTAGAAACCAGTCATATAAAATTATCATTGGTATTTATCAGAAAGCCAACATGAAGCAACAGAAAGAGGATTCATGAGTCAACGAAATAGAGATCTTTTCCCCTCTTCCTCCTCCCAAACATAAGATGGCTGTAGAACTAATTGCATAGAAGAGGGGATTGGGAAGAAGGTAACCATGCTCCCACTTAATCCAAAGGAGAAACAAAAGCTACCCAACTGAGATACTCTATTTGGGGCAGTGATTACAAAGGGAAGGGGGGCGAACTTTAATTTTTATATGAACATTGACTTTTAACTGGGCAGACTTTAAAAAAGAAAGTGGCTTGAAAATTGTAATAGCTGAACAAAATATCCTTCAGAAATCTGACACTAGGTAGGAGAGATTGTCACAGTATGTTTGAAAGCAGAGATTGGACATGCAGTTGGATACAGTTGATACACAAATGAATTAAAACTATACAATATACAGGCTATCATTATAATTAGGCTTATTCATTCTATTGGAATATTCCATCTTTAAACTTTAATTACTTAAAAGCATATTATTTATATACATACAATCATTGATTGATAATAAAACCTATCATATATAATTTCTTTAAATTTGTATTATTCCACTATTTAAGTACACTCATACTGAATATTTTGTTTTTATTTGTATTTTTCTATTATGTTTCCTATTCAGATGCATTCTTACCTGAATTCATTTTTTTAAAAGGCCTTTCAGAAATTAGGTTTAATTTAAGTTATATCTTCATTGGGGAGAATTAAATTTGTTGAACATAATTTGTGTATGTCATATTTGGAGAATAAAGGACTATGCCACCAAATTGAAAAATAATACATTTACTCCCTCATCTGACACAGAGACAGATACTTGAGCATAATTATCAGATACTAATTTTCCATGACATAAAACTTGATTTTCTCACAATTGTACTGACTTCTGTATTCATTTGATTAACAATGAATGTCTTGTACTTTGTCTTGGTTAAAACAGATTTCTCCTGACATTTGCAATAATTCAATCCCGTAGAGAAAAAGGAGAAATAACGTCACCAGATAACTTTAGGCTCATTGAACAAGCAACTGAGCTTAAAGAAGTTTGTGCTTTTGTTTGGAGTTAATGGAAACTCAGGAGTTCCCCCCGACACCCAACAGTACAGAGTTCATCCTATTACACATCTCTCAAGGTCATTAAGTTGTTCTCTTACTTCAGTAAGTCTCCTCATTCTTCCTCAAGTAAGGTGACAGATAACTGTTCTGTGAATTTCACAGACAGAATGAAACTTGCCTAGGAAGAGCTAAACATCTAAGTCAGAATAACTATGTCTGTGGGACTATGGAAATCCAAGTTATCTAATCGTGAGCCATAGAACACAGTGAATTATGAGTTGTGGGAAGTGATGGAAATTGTTTTGAATGTTTTATATTAACACTTCCAAGTCTAATATATAATTAAGACACATTTTTGTTTCATCAGTATAAAGTTCAGAATCATGAATTCGGTATGAGGGAGAACTGTGTGTGTGTGTGTGTGTGTGTGTGTGTAAGGGGGACAATGGCTACTAAGAGGAAAAAAAAAACAAGGTTAATCAGCATGTCAATAAGCTGCCTTTTTCCTCGAATATACAATTTTTGCTGCAAAACCATCCACTTAGTAGATTTCTTCTTTTTGTATTATGGGGATATGTTTATTCCTTTTCATATTTGCTATTAATTAGATGGACATAATAATTGTGAGAGTGATGTAGAGCACTTCCCACAGTGGATGCTCATAGAGATTGTCACAAGTTACTGATAATTAATTGAAAATTTAGCTGTGATATTTAATCCTGGGTATATTTTTTTAACATGTTTATTGGAATAAAATTGTTTTACTATGGTGTGTTAGTTTCTGCTCTATAAGAAAGTGAATCAGCTATACATATACATGTATCCCCATATCTCCTCTCCCTTGCATCTCCCTCCCACCCTCCCTATCTCAGCCCTCAAGGTGGTCACAAAACACGGAGCTGATCTCCCTGTGCTATGCAGCTGCTTCCCACTAGCTATCTATTTCACATTTGGTAGCATGTATAAGTCCATGCCACTCTCTCAATTCGTCCCTGTGAGACACTTACCTTTCCCCCTTCCTGTGTCTTCAAGTCCATTCTCTACGTCTTCGTCTTTAATCCTGTCCTGCACCTAGGTTCTTCAGAACCATTTTTTTTTTCTTTTTTTTTTAAAGATTCCATATATATGTGTTAGCATACGGTATTTGTTTTTCACTTTCTGACTTACTTCACTCTGTATGACAGTCTCTACGTCCATCCACCTCACTGCAAAAAACGCAATTTCATTTCTTTTTATAACTGAGTAATATTCTATTGCATATATGTGCTTCATCTTCTTTATCCATTGATGGACACTTGGTTGCTTCCATGTCCTGGGTATTGTAAATAGAGCTGCAGTGGACATTATGGTACATGACTCTTTTTGAATTATTGTTTTCTCAGGGTATATTCCAGTAGTGGGATTGCTGGGTGATTTTTCGTTTTATAAGGAAACTCCATACTGTTCTCCATAGTGGCTGTATCAATTTACATTCCCACCAACAGTGCAAGAGGGATCCCTTTTCTCCACACCCTCTCCAACATTTATTGTTTGTAGATTTTTTGATGAAGTCCATTCTGACAAGTGTGAGATGATACCTCATTGTAGTTTTGATTTGCATTTCTCTAATGATTAGTGATGTTGAGCATCCTTTCATGTGTTTATTGGCAATCTGTATATCTTCTTTGGAGAAATGTCTA
>NC_041225.1:7801065-7825051 GCF_002837175.3 Physeter macrocephalus | reverse complement strand
TTATCTCTGAGCTTTCTATCCTGTTCCATTGATATAAATTTCTGTTTTTGTGCCAGTACCATACTGTCTTGATTACTGTAGCTTTGTAGTATAGTCTGAAGTCAGGAAGCCTGAATCCTCCTGCTCCATTTTTCTTTCTCAAGATTGCTTTAATCCTGGGTATATTTAAATTTGTGTGTAGCTGTGAGATTAACTCAGGAAATGTCAGAAATCATTCACATTCATTTTTTGGAATAACTTTGCTGGCCCCAGAATCTCTTCAGTTTTGGACTTTTAGTGATGAGGCTGTCCATCAGGAAGCGGGTTCAGAGTAAATTTGACTTACATTTACCAACCTCAGGCACAGATTGATTTGTAGCAGAAAACAAATTGGAAACCTATGGGCTGCCAAGCTGACAGAGAAATGGTCTGTGCCTTATTTTTCTTTCAAGAGAAGTTAAGCTGAGAAGCCAAATTCAGTCTAGAGCTTGTTTTTTGTTTTTTGTTTTTTTAGAAATTTTATTACAGCATTTTTATTTTCTTTAACATCTTTATTGGAGTATAATTGCTAGAGCAGTTTTTATGACGAAGTAAGGAACAACACAGGGAAGAGCACAGCCTCTAGGTCTTTTCAATTCATGGGGGCACTATTTTATTTAACAATTTTGGAGGCCCATAGCCCTTATTTCTTCTTATTCATTGGTAATTTTTTTAGATAATTCAAATTCCTACTTTTCAATAATTTTTATTTCAGCAGTATATCTTTAGGAATAATTTTTCTGTTTATTTCACTGATGATAGCAGGTAACATTATAACATGATTGTTAACCACTAACCTACCCAGTAGCCTCAATACTCAGGTCAAATTTGATTTACTCTCAGAAGTCTTCTCCATCCCTCATCAATAGGGTTAGTGACCTCTGGTCTTTGATCATATAGCACCTTATTTATATTTTTATCAAATTATGCTGTTCAGCAATTACCATACTAGGTTTCTTGCTTTCTCTGCTACTTAACAATAAAATTCTTTAAGATAGAAACTTTGCATCCCATACAAATTTGCGTATGTAGGTGTTCTCTCAGGACTTGGCACATAGTAGGTGCTAGATGTAAACTGTATTAAATGTGCACACTTCAGCTTCTTATTATCTTCAGTGTCATACTGTATGCCCCCACCTCCAGCAGATAGATTTACAAATCTTTGCCAAGTTCACATACTGGTTGCTGAAGATTAAGAATGTAGGTGATAGATTTAGGAAGACTTTGCTAGAAATAATATTAACAAATCCTTTGAAATTTTGAAATATAAATATGGCAAAAATGTGTTTCTGGCCAATAATGATATCTCTACAGACCAGGAAATTTATTTTCAAATTATAATTATCTCAGAGGCTAATTTATCCTTCTCTTTTTATCCTTCAGAATCAATTTCAGACATTCGCTAAAGGAGATAGAAATATTTTAGAGACTGCCAGCTCTCAGAATCACTGTTGAGACAAATTACTACTTAAAAAATAAAACAGAGAAGGAAAATATGTGTGTGTGTATTTGGTATGTGCTCAGTGTGTGTATATCACATATTATACATTTGTTTGTTATACACGTCTGCAAAACATATATATATATATATATATATATTCAAGTGACTTGACTTTTCCTATTGCTATTAATATTTTTGTGATTGAAGAAAGAAAAGTTTGACATTAAGCCTTCTCCCATTCTGCCATCATCTTTATTTCATCCTCTTTGCTTTCTTGTTCACATTTCCTTTTGTTTATTCTGCTTTGTCTCTTACATTTAGTCTGTTCCTCATTGGTGCAGAATAAGGAGGATGGACTTTGGGACCAGAGAGATTTGAGTTTGATATTCCAGATCTTTTATTTAGTCTCTGAGAAGACTTGGCATGTTACTTAAACCCTCTGAAAGTCAAGGGTAAAGTGGAGACAGAGAGTGTCCTTCTAGAGCTAGTACATGGCAGGCACTACTAAATAATAAATAATAAAATTAAAACAGTAGCTCAAAGTCATGTCTTCCTGCCTTATACATGTAAGGTATTGATTATTTGCACCATCCATTTGCCGATTATCTGTTTATACCTTTTACTGCTAGTTCTTTTGTCGAGATCTGCACTCACAAGTAACATCAGTTTATTTCCTTCCATTTGCATCCTCTGCATTTCCATAGTTTCTATTCAAGTTCAGTCTCTCAAGATTTTAATCACACTAATTAAAAAATATTTTAAACATGTTAATTAAACATCATCCCATCTACCCTCAGTTTCTCCTTGCAGAATCGTAATATTGTCAATTTCACTCTCCTAAAAATTCTCTATCTCCTAAAAAATCTCTATTGATGTTCTTAGGGACATTTATTGAGCCTCTTCATTAGCATGTAAACTTGTACTTCCTGTACTATTGCTTCTTGAGGAATAGGGCCACACTTCTAGTAGAAACCTCAAAATTAACATTTTATAAGCTCAGGCCATTTATCCATGCCATAAACAAAGGGTCCCCAGGTGGGCCAACACTGGTTCGCGGCCTGTTAGGAACCAGGCCGCACAGCAGGAGGTGAGTGGTGGCGAGTGAGCGAAGTTTCATTTGCTGCTCCCCATCACTCCCTATTGCTTGCATTACCACCTGAACCACCCCCCATGACCCCGCATGGAAAAATTGCTTTCCACCAAACTGGTCTCTCATGTCAAAAAGGTTGGGGACCACTGTCATAAACTGCCCTTGCTGTCATTTCCCCAAACTTAGTTAAGAGTGCTAGCAACTGTCCAGGCATACAAAACCAGAAATCTGAACTTTTTTCTCAACTCCTACTTTTTCATTCACAGAACTAATTACGCCACCAAGTAATGTATATGATGAAATAAAATTTCTATCTTAAGGCAAGGCAAGAAAAACTAAGTACAAGATTCTCTGTGTTTGTTTGAGCCTCCTCCCTCCTTCCCTACTGAGCAGTGTGCGTCTGCATTACATGTTAACCAAAGCTCCTCAAAGATGGGAGCACCTGTAAGATCAATATTTTTTCTTTCTTCTGATGTTAGCAATGCAACTTCTTAAAAGAATAGTGTTCTTTCCCAACTCTGTAGGGGGTCATGGTGACTTGTTCGTCACTTTGTAAGTGCTTACCTGGACTAAGTATCCTTAGTGAACTTTATGTAAAATTTCAGTATAACATTTTGATGTAATATTTTTTGTCTCAAAAATGTACATGATTGTGCCTTTGACTTCTAACAGATGGAACAGTTCTCAGAGTTGTCTGAGAGTCTGTTTCCAGGTTACAAAACTCAGTTTGGCTCGATTAAAATTCCCCTTTTTCTTCTTGATTGCTAATTGAATTTTTGTTGACATATATTTGAGTTTCTAAATACCTCTCAACACAATCTCATCTCCACTTTCTTGTATTATTTCAGGATCTTACTAGTCAGACCTTTTGAAGTCATGTTTTCACAGTTAAGAATTTATCCTGAGAACTTCAGTCCATACCATCTTATAAAAATGGAACTCACATCTCTTAAAATAAACCCATTGGAAAGGCCCAGATGTGGCATGTAATGCCTTTCAAAATCAGGAGTCTTTTCTGCATCAGCTACTGCCATACTTCTCTTGTGCCAGAAATCTTCTCTCCCTGAAAAAGTAAACTTCTTTCAGTTCCCAAATGACCATGGAATCTCACAATTCTACTTTCGATTGGCCTGAAATATATTTTCTCACCTTGATCCTATAGAAAATGTCTACACAACTACTAACACAAGGCATAGTCACTGGCCTTTTGGAACTAGACAACCCATTTAGTTCACTCATGTGGCTTCAATCCTCACCATATAACTCTTTTTCAGCTCTCATCATTCTGAATTGCAGTTGTCTTGTGCATATTCTGAATTACTGAGTCTGACTCATTCTTACAAATGGTTGATGCAGTAAATGTTCCTTGTGCAGGTTAGATGAGAATACATTCTGCTCTCCATTATGGCTATTGTCTCCATACTGCCATTAACATGTGATGCTTACTTATTACACTCACCTCTTCTGAGTTTTAATTTATATCGTTTTTTTCCTTCTTCAACAGGTCCTCTTTTTCACTTTACAATATTTTTTTTGTAAATATTACTTCTGTTTATTCTCATAACATCATTGTTATTTAAGCATTTTATCTGCTTTTATGGTAAAATTAAATGAGACTTAGAATTAATGCCTGCCAATCTCCGAGCCAATCTCCCTGTGCTATGTTGTTGTTTCCCAGCAGCCAACTATTTTACATTCGGTAGTGTATATATGTCGATGCTACTCTATGGCTGATTCACTTTGTGGTGCAACAGAAACTAACATGGTATTGTGAAGAAATTATAGTCCAATAAAGATCTATTAAAAAAATAGTAAAAACAAAATTAAAAAAAAAAAAAAAAAGAATTAATGACTGCCAAAAAGTCTAACACTCAAAACTAGCAGAACCAGGAAAGGAAACCAGCACTGATGCTAAAACTAATAGTATTCTTAACACATAATGTTATAATCCCATCTAAACTCTACATTTGAAAAATATCACAATCACTCCCTTTGTTACTTTGCCTAATTAATCTAGGCTTAAAAGATCTGCTTTTCCTGTAGTTACCTATGTCAATTACTTTCTGAATCACAGATAACTGGATCATATGCTATTTTTTATAATCCTCTATTGATTTATGTTATCCCATTCAAACTCCTAGCCTGAGATACAAATTCTTCATTTGTAAAATGGAGATATTAATATAAATCTCATAAGATTAAAACAAATGTTAAATGTGTATAACATTTAAGAAATGTAGCTCGGGCTTCCCTGGTGGCGCAGTGGTTGACAGTCCACCTGCAGATGCAGGGGATACGGGTTTGTGCCCCGGTTCGGGAAGATCCCACATGCCGCGGAGCGGCTGGGCCCGTGAGTCATGGCTGCTGAGCCTGCACGTCCGGAGCCTGTGCTTCACAACGGGAGAGGCCACAACAGTGAGAGAGAGGCCCGTGTACCACAGGAAAAAAAAAAAAAAAGAAAAAAGAAATGTAGCTCAAGGTCAGTACATATTAAGACCTCATCATTTATTAGTTTTTATTATTTATTTAAGGTAATCTAAAGGTTTGTAATATCAACATTTGTCTCTTTGCCACTATATATTACATACCCTATAACAGTATAATCACATACTAATTGATAATGTAAACTTTATGCTTTTACTACTTATAATGATTTTTTAAGGTGTAGTATGAGGGTTTAAGCATCTTCATATATTATATATAAAATCTTCCTTATTGATTCATTAGGATGGAGAAATCTTTATCCTGGTTTTAGAAGTACAAATAAATTCATTGCAACAAGAAAAAGTAATCAAAGCATAAAAATTGGATAGCAAAATGAGTAAAGGAAAATACTGCTTTTGAAAAACATGATTAACCTCCCAAAACTATTTGAAGAGCTAAGTAGAGTGGTGAGATATTTGCTTACAAGTAAGAGAAATATTGAAAGCAAGATTTTGTATAAAAATGGTACGTAAATTATTATGTCATCTCCATTTAAAGGAATACATTACCTGTATATATGCCCCAGAGATATAGTAGTATTTCTTGATTTATGTATAAATAAGGATATAGAAATTAATAGATTTGAATTAGGGTGAACAAGTACAATAATCTATGAAGTATAATTTTTCTTTAGTTGTTAAGGTGCAAATCTCGAGGATCACCCTCTACTTCTCTGTATTGTAGACTCACAAGCAATACTTCAGCAAATGCTGTTAGCTGAAAATGTCTCCAGAATTTTGCCATATTTTGCCACCTCCACGTTCACTCTTTCCAAATCACAAATATCTGTCACCTGGATGATTCTAATAGCCTCTTTCCTGGTATCCTTGCTTCCATTTGGTCCCCTAATTATATAATCCACATAGTTGCTATTTACTGTGCTTGTTTGAGGCATAAGTCAGAGTAGGTTCCTCTACTATGTAGAATAATCAGATGGCCTCCACTTCTTACAGAGCAAAATCCAAATTATTTTAAAAATTCTGCATAACCTGCCTCCACACTACTTTTCTGGTTTCTCCCTCCTAGCAGTCTCTTCCTCCTGTTCTTGACTCTGGCCAGATTATGGTCTTGCAGTTACTGAAACTAGCCAAACACACTCCAGATGCAAGGCTTTTGAACTTGCTTTTCCCTATTCATGGATCACTTTTTGTGATCCATAATGCAAATGACTTATTTCCTCATTGCCTTCAAGCACCTCTTCAAATGTTGCCTAATTATAGTCTCTTCCTTGACCTCTCTAGATAATATAGAATTTCTAGCCTTCCCCAAGACTCTTGTCCTTTCACTGCTTTTTGTCTTTCTATAGAATTTCATAAAATCTATCTTACCTATTAAGAAATGTAGGCTCCACGATGGCAAAGGAGCCATTTTATTCACTATGTTGTTCACACATGTGGAATGTGACTTGTCATCTACAACACCCTCAGTCAATATCAAATAAATAAAGTGAAAAATGATTAGGAAGATTTGAAAAACAAATGCCAAACTAAGATTATATTGGCAACATATATAACTGACTAAATTTTTATATATTATTGTATTATTACATAAGGTGCTCTTACAAATCAGGGATATTAGTTTCTCAGTTAAGAGGGAAAATTTCAAAAGAAGAACTACAAGTCATATATAAATATTTGAAAAGTAGGTAAACCTCACTAGAAATAAAAAATGTGAAATTTTACTGCCTAACTATATAACCAAGGAAAACTGAGATTGATCAATTTCAACTTAGAGGAGCATGTTGAGAAACACATTTTCACATACTACTATTATAACAGAAAGGTTGGTAAAACAGTGTTGAGATAATATAACAATGTTGATGAAAGTTAAAATGTGTATATTCTTTGAACAAGCAATTAATTCTTCCCACCAACAATTTATCCTCAGTAAATAATTGACAAAGTCCATGAAAATGTATAAACATTGTTTTTCACATTCATGAAGACTCTTCATCACAGCACTCTAGCTAGCAAAAAATAGAAACAAATTAATTGCCATCAGTACCACACCGGTTAATTAAATTGAGTGTACATGTGTGCAATATATATTACATAGTAAACCGATATGACAGATTGATCTTTTATATTTCTTAATGTAAGAATATTTCTGTGACACATATTGAGGTAAATAAGCCATTGCAAGTCAATTTAATAGTGTGATATCACTTTTGTTTATAAAGCCATTATTCAACTTCTACCAAAAGAAAGAAAGGAAGAGAGATTCTTAAAGAAAGAATGGTAAGGCTATCTCATGATAGTGCAATTGCAATTGTGTAAGATGTATTTTTCTTCTCTACATTTACTTGTTTTCTGGATCTTTGTCCATAGACATGGTTTTAGATATTTCAGAAAAGCAATAAATTAAATGAGAGCAATTGCCTAGGTTTTACCTGTCTTAGAGCAAGACAGAAATGGGAATTTATATAGTGCACAGGTTACACAAGATATTGTACTAACTGCTTTCCTATACCTATTATATGATGGTATATGTGCAAATATATGGTGGTATTTTTTCTGTTTTTCTAATAAGGATTTAATAACATACCTGCAGGTAGCCATATGTGGTGCTGGAATCTAATTCTAGGTTTAAGTCATTTGTAATATGAAGTGGATTATCCAATTATGAATTCAAACATTTTGAAGTACCATTGGTTTAAATACCTTAGTATTTTGTTTTAATTGTTGTCAACTTAGTAACATGTGGTAGACTACATGAATCCTTGACAAATATTTACTTTTCGCTCCCTCCCATGCCTGAGAAGAGTACAAAATCATATTTCTTTATATAGGGCCATGTGACAGGTTTTGCCAATGGAATATGAGTAGAAGTGAAGATGCCAGTTCCCAGCAAGGCTTGCACTGGGGCTTTTCAGTTCTGTCATCTGCCACAAGCAAATCATGCCTCAGGTAGGAACTATACCTTTAGCCTAAATGATAAATAATTTACCACCTCAGGGTAAAACATCTATGTAGCTTGTTTTCAAAACATCAGCAAGAAGCTTTCATAATTATCAAGGATATCTGCAGAAGCTCTTACCATCTGTTTCATTCAATAGAAGGTTAGCAAAAATTCTCAAGTTCTCACTAAGCCTTTGTGAATCTCATTCATCCTTCTCAAGGCTGCCAATGTGTCTGACTGCAACCATTTCTTGAGAACAATGGTTTTCCTCCTTTCCATCTTCCAAAGCTCACCTGAGTTCTTCTCATTTGCAAATTCAAACCAAGTACCATATTAAGAAAGGGATAATGAGAAATGTAGCTCCTGATTTCCACTCTACAATGAAGAGGGCAATGCATAATGGAGTAATAATTATCTCAGGTGACAACACACTATCTGCAAGGGCACCATTTTCTAATATAGCTCAAAATAATGTATAAGTATTTAAACAACAGATGAAGCATTTTTAAGAAGTTATGGTTTTTCCTTGGCTCTATTAGTAAATCAACATATGAGTTTGGGTAACCAGCTATAACTCCATGAGAATTAGTTTACACATATGTAAAATGAGGCAATTGAACTGGATTACCATAAATATTCTTTATAACACTGAATGTAGATCCCATCACTGATGGATTAAAGGACTGTCAAAGAAATATGTATATCTGATATTTAATCTGCTAAATGTACACAGTTTTGTTAAGAGATTATTGTTTAATTTGGATTATGTTCCTATGGAAATGAATTTTTTTTTTCCTCAGTTGCCTTGTGTACTAATTGGCTTGGTGGGAAAGAGCTCATTATCTAAGTCCAATAAGTGCACATTGTTAGATTTCACTGCATTTCACCATAATCCCATTCCCAATGCCTTCAGAGGCACACTTTCGCTTGTGCTAATTACTAGTGCTTGTCAATCTCATCAGACATTCCTTTGTACCTCTGCCACACTGTGTAACTATTCAGTCTATCTCATGCCATAATCCAATGTGTGTTGTTTTCTCTGTGTGTTAGCTCCATGTCTGCACTAAACGATGACACTCATAGAAACGGAATGCTTATCTTGGGGGATCAGCATAGAAATATCTAAAAGAAAAGGTAACAAGATTAAGAACTGTAACATGATCTATGAGAAAACAAATTATCTAGGAGGGTAACTAGATTTGTTCCCATGGTTACAGGAACATTCTAGGTTCATGGCCTTTACCTGATGTTTTGGAATAAAAGTTGACTGCTGGCATACTATGTAAGAAATGATACCAGAGATGACAAATGAGGAAGAAAGTGTCCATAGTATTCAGTCAATATAAGAAACTCTTGGACTTACCTGATGTTAGATCAGGTTTTATGTACATTTTCATTACTTACTTTGAGTGCACAATGCAGCTTCTAAACTTTTTGAGGGAAGATTTCCCCTCACCTCTCTAAGTGAAATGGTAAAACCTATTCTTCTCAGACATTTGTGTAGTTGCACTTATCAAAATCCCAAAGATGAGTTGTTTAGATGAAGCTGGTTATGATGATTAATCAGAATATTATATACGTGACAACTATTATGATTAACAAGTAGAGTGCTTTAGTCCTAAATTTTTAAAAGAAAATAAGATAGTGAAAAAACTAGTGGTAGTTATCAGAGAAATACACAACTTATATTTAGGGCAAATATACATCCCTTTTGGCCCATTATTGTTTTTTCTGGCATAATTTTAATAGCATCCACTTTACTCTCAAAATTATCACAATTTGATGATATATAGTGAATTTGGTAACGGTATGCAGTTTTTCACCATTTTAGAGGTTCATAAAATAATAGAACTCCAGAAAAGTCTTGCCTTTGAGCTGTCTACAAGCTTTAGAGTTGGACGAAGACAGGAGTGATGAGAGGGTGTTAGACATTATAGTACCTGTAAAACCAGATACCTTACCCTCAAGATAAAATCAGACAATGAAGATTTGCTCATTGCTATGGGCTAAATAGTTCTATGCCCTCAAAATTCATATGTTGAAACCTAATCCCCAGTGTGATGATGTTTGAAATTGAGGCCTTTGTAAAGTGATTAGGTCATGAGAATGGAGCCTCATGAATGGGATCATAGAAGAGGCCTGAGAGAGCTCCCTCAACCCTTCCACTAGGTGAGGACTGTTTATGAACAAGGAAGCAGGTCCTTGCCATATACTGAATCTGCCAATACCTTGGTCTTAGATTTCCTAGCTTCTAGAAGGGTGAGAAATAAATTTCTCTCACTTATAATCCATCCAGTAGATGGTATTATTCATAGCAATCTGAATAAACTGACAATTATATGTTGATCTTCTTCTACAAGATTTTAATTAGTTTCATAGCCAAACAAGTATTTACATGTGTCTTAGGTAAGTGTCAAGGTGCTGCTGACAGAAAAGATGAAAAGATCTTCCCAACTTAGCAAGACCAAAAAAATAAGAAAAAGAATGTAGTGGTAGGAATGTACTTGAGTATACATAAATTGTGGAGGAAATTAAGTAGGGTACTATATCCAGGGAAGGTGGAGTAAAGAGTGAATTGTCAAAAAAGCACTTTCAAGTGAGTCTACTTAAATAAGTTTGTTGACAAACAGCACAAATCCCAAGCAGTGTCAATTAGAGAATATTTCCAAATAGAAGGGGACAATTTGATAAAATAAAAATGATGTTATGGATATGACAAAAATCATAAATTCCAACCAGAACTGCTACATAAATTGTGGGGAATCAGTGACAAATGCAAAAATAGGACTTCTTGTTCAAAAATTATTAAGAATTTCAAGACTTCAAGAATAAAATTAAAGCAAGCATTAGATCTGTATAAGTACATGGGTTACATGCACAGAAATTCTTCCCATCACAGATAAATCACAGGAAGAAGGTATCCTATTAGAACATAAACATAGATAAACATAGATAATCATTATACTGATACTGGTTAGCTACTTTTGATGATCACAACTTGTTAGATGAAATTTACTGTTGAATCTGAGTTTATAAATGTCATCTCAATTTTGCATGAAACACTACTTTTCTGGCACATCCACAGGTCCTGGTCCTTGTAGGGAAGAATGAGATTGCCCAATATGTGAACCAGGGAATTCTCCCTAGAACATTTATCAGATCTATTTATTAAGTGATATTTAGTAGAGAGGAATTGAAATTACATCTGGATCTTACAGTATTAGCATTTTTTGCCCATTTTTCAAACCCAGTTGCAACTATGACTTCAGTTTTGAGACAGTGGCTTCAAATTTTTAGAGCACCTATATAAAAATGGACATCTCCCACTAAACCTAACACCTAGCCTGATGCACTGTGAGTTAAACTCTGAAAATTGCATCAATTTATCCTAGGTGAAGCTAGTTATTAAAGAATTTGTCTGAAGATATAGCTTTGATCATTATTCAGGTGAGAAGGAGGAAAGTGGCATCATTCTGGTGGATAAGTCTATCTTCATGGTAGATAGTAGCATATGTAGCTTTCCACTATAGAGGGTTACAGAACGTTTACCAGCATTTTTTGAGAAAACGAAAGAATACAACAAGAAGTTCTACATGTAAAACTCCCAGTAATATGTGCCCTGAAATACTGTGTAATAATCATGCATCTACTATGTGCCCTATACTCTCCTATAAGATTTAACCCAGCTATACCACATACTTTCTAAGATAAATGGAAAGTCATTTTTACTTTGTTCATTTGGAGAATATGGAAACTGAGATTCCAATTCCAATTATAATTCCAAATTATTCTAAATAATTTCCCCAAAGATATATAGCCAGTGATTAATGGAGCCATGATTTGAATTCAGGCATGTATGACTTCAAAGAGCCAAGTTTTTCATACAAAGCCACAACACATAAGCAACATCTGAGAGGTACAGATTTTTCTTGACCTTCATGTAAGTGCATTATAACACAAGAAATCCTTTTCAATGAGAAAGGACAGTGACCGTCTCTTGCAAGATGGTTTTTAGAAGGTGAATTGGCTGCAGTTAATACCTGGGAGCTGAAAATAATATGTCTGGGAGTAGCTGAAACAAGAGTTGTACAAGATCTGTACTACAAAAGTAGTGCTTCATTGGGTTCATCTAAAGATAAAATAATTTAAAATGGTAATATGATTCAATAGAAGTAAGCAGGAGATGTACATCTTCCTATTATAAAAGCAAAGTCCCTGTGATATAGCACAAAGGAAGTTTCTGTATTGGTACTACAAACTGTTTTACTGATAGTATCTCTCTCACTTGGTGATGATTTTAACCAAGTAGATGTAGGAAACTGGCCTCGTGTATCTTTAAAAGATCTAATATAATCGAATTTGCACTTAAATTAACACCTTCTAAAATAACCTCCATGTTATTTCCCAAACTCCTAGTTTGTATTCCATATATTCAGTTACTAATTTCACATTACTGTGGCATAGAGTTGGTATAAATAACTTCTAGGGGGACCTTTAAGATGGCAGAGAAGTAAGATGTGGAGTTCACCTTCCTATCCCCAAATACATCAAAAATACATCTACATGTGGAACAACTCCTACAGAATACTTACTGAAGGTGGGCAGTAGACCTCAGACTTCCCAAAAGGCAAGAAACTCCCCAAGTACCTGAGTAGGGCAAAAGAAAAAACAGAGACAAAAGAATAGGGACGGGTCCTGCACCTCTGGGAGGGAGCTGTGAAGTAAGAAATGTTTCCACACACTAGGAAGCCCCTTCACTGGTGGAGACAGAGGATGGGGGTGGGGGAAGCTTCAGAGCCATGGAGGAGAATGCAGCAACAGAGGTGCAGAGGGCAAAGTGGAGAGATTCCCACACAGAGGACTGCTGCTGACCAGCACTCACCAGCTGAGAGGCGTGTCTGCTCACATGCTGGAGCAGGTGGCGGCTGGGAGTTGAGGCTCGAGGTTCAGAGGCCAGATCCCAAGTAAAGGACTGGAGATGGCTACATGAACACAGCCTAAAGGGGACTAGTGTGTCAGAGCTAGCCTGGAGGGAGTCCAGGAAAAAGTCTGGACATGCCAGAGATGCAAGAGACCATTGTTTTGTGGTGCACAAGGAGAGGGGATTCAGAGCACCACCTAAACGAACTCCAGAGATGGGCGTGAGCCATGGCTATTGGGCCAGACAGCTGAGATGGGCATGAAATGCTAAGGATGCTGCTGCAGCCACCAAAAAGCCTGTGTGCAAGCACAGGTCACTATATACAACTCCCCTCCTGGGAGCCTGTGCAGCCCACCACTGTCAGGGTCCCATGACCCAGGGACAACTTCCTGGGAGAACACATGGCATGCTTGCCTCTGCTGCCACAGGTTAGCCTCACATTCCATAACTCTCCCTACTCCGGTCTGAGTGAGCCAGAGCCCCCAGATCAGCTTCTCCTTAACCCCGTCCTGTCTAGGAGGGAACAGATGCCCTAAGGCAACCTACACACAGAGGTAAGGCCAATCCAAAGCTGAACCAGAGCAGTTGGACAAACATAGAAGAGAAAGAGAAATTTCTCCCAGCAGCCTCAGGAGCAGTGGATTAAATCTCCACAATCAACTTAACGTACCCTGCATCTGTGGAATACTTGCATAGACAATGAATCATCCCAAAATTGAGGTGGTGGACTTTGGGAGCAACTGTAGACGTGGGGTTTACTGTATGCGACTGACTGGTTTCTGGTTTTATGTTTATCTGAGTTTAGTATTTAGAGTTTATTATCATTGGTAGATTTGTTTATTGATTTGGTTGCTCTCTTCCTTTTATATATATATGTATTTTCCTAATTTTGTGAGTGTGTATGTGTATGCTTCTTTATGTGATTTTGTCTGTATAGCTTTGCTTTTACCATTTGTCCGATGGATCTCTCTGTCCATTTTTCTTTTTTGTGTTTTTTTTTTTCTTTTTTTAGTATAGTTTTTAGCATTTGTTATCATTGGTGGCTTTGTTATTTGGTTTCATTCCCTCTTCCTTCTTTCTTTGTTTTATTACTATTTTATTTAATAACTTTATTTTATTTATCCTTTCTTCCTTCCTTCCTTCCTTCCTTCCTTCCTTCCTTTCTTTCTTTCTTTCTTTCTTTCTTTCTTTCTTTCTTTCTTTCTTTCTGTGTTTCTTTCTTTTCCTCCATTTTCTTCTCAGCCATGTGGCTGATAGGGTCTTGGTATTCCAAACAAAGTGACAGGCCTGAGCCACTGAGCTGGGGGAGCTGAGTTCAGAACATTGGGCCACCACAGACCTCCCAGTCTCATGTAATATCAAATGGTAAAAGCTCTCCCAGAGATCTCCATCCCAACACTAAAAGCCAGATCCACTCAATAACCAGCAAGTTACAGTGCTAGACACCCTATGCCAAACAACTAACAAGAAAGGAACACAAACCCACCTATTACCAGAGAGGCTGCGTACAATCATACTAAGTTCACAGACACCCCAAAACACATAACAGGATGCGGTCCTGCCCAGCAGAAAGACAATATTCAGCCTCATCCACAAGAACACAGCCACCAGTCACCTCCACCAGGAAGCCTACACAACACAATGAACCAACTTTACCCACTTGGGACAGACACTAAAAACACTGGGAACTACAAACCTGTAGCCTGAGAAAAGGAGACCTCAAACAGAGTAAGTTAAGCAAAGTGAGAAGAGAGAGAAATACGCAGCAGATGAAGGAGCAAGGTAAAAACCAACCAGACCAAACAAATGAAGAGGAAATACAAAGTCTATCTGAAAAAGAATTCAGAATAATGATAGTAAAGATATCCAATATCTGGAAATAGAAAGGAGAAAATACACAAAACGATTTTAACCAAGACCTAGAAGAACTAAAGAGCAAAAAAAATTGGTAAACAACACAATAAATGAAATTAAAAATTCTCTAGAGAGAATCAATAGAAGAATACTGAGGTAGAAGAACGGATAAGTGACCTTGAAGATAAAGGGTGAGAAAACTACTGAAGAGCAGAATAAAGAAAAAAGAATGAAGAAATGAGGACAGTCTCAGAGACTTTTGGGACAACATTAAACACACCAACATTTGAATTATAGGTGTCCCAGAAGAGGAAGAGAAAAAATAAAGGGACTGAGAAAATATTTGAAGAGATTATAGATGAAACATCCCAAATATGGGAAAAGAAATAGTACAAGAAGCACAGAGAGTAACATACAGGACAAATCCAAGGAGAAACATGCCAAGACACATTAACCAAACTATCAAAAGTTAAACACAAAGAAAAAAAATATTAAAAGCAGTAAAGGAAAAGCAACAAATAACATACAAGGGAATTGCCATAAGGTTAACAGCTGATCTTTCAGCAGATAATATGCAAGCCAGAAGGGAGTGGCAGGACATACTTAAAGTGATGAAAGGGAAAAATGTACAACCATAATTTCTCTACACAGCAACGATCTCATTCAGATTCCACAGAGAAATTAAAAGCTTTAAAGCCAAGCAAAAGCTACAAGGATTCAGCACCAACAAACTAGTTTTACAACAAATGCTAAAGGAACTTCTCTAGGCAGAAAACACAAGAGAAGGAAAAAACCTACAATAAAAAACCCAGAACAATTAAGAAAATTGTAATAGGAACATACTTAAGGATAACTACCTTAAAAGTAAATGGATTAAATGCTGCAATGAAAAGACATAGACTGGCTGAATGGAAACAAAAACAAGACCCATATATAAGCTGTCTACACTGAATGGAAACAAAAACAAAACCCATATATATGCTGTCTACAACAGACCCACTTCAGACCTAGGGACACATACAGACAGAAAGTGAGGGGATGGAAAAAGATATTCCATGCAAATGGAAATCAGAAGAAAGCTGGAGTAGCAATTCTCATATCAGAAAAAATAGAATTTAAAATAAAAACTATTACAAGAGACAAAGAAGGGAAGGTATAACAATTGTAAATATTTATGCATCCAACATAGGAGCACCTCAATACATAAGGCAAAAACGAACAGCCATAAAAGGGGAAATCGACAGTAACACAAACAAAATAGGGGACTTTAACACCTGACTTTCACCAATGGACAGATCATCCAAATGAAAATAAATAAAGAAACACAAGCTTTATATTATACATTAAACAAGACAGACTTAATTGATATTTATGGGACTTTCCATCCAAAAAAAACAGAATACACATTCTTCTCAAGGGCATATGGCACATTCTCCAGGATAGATCATATCTTGAGTCACAAATCAAGCCTTGGTAAATTTAAGAACATTGAAATTATTATCAAGTATCTTTTCCGACCACAACTCTATGAGACTAGATATCAACAACAGGAAAAAATCTGTAAAAATACAAACACCTGGAGGCTAAACAACACGCTACTTAACCAAGAGATCACTGAAAATATCAAACATGAAATCAAAAACTACTTAGAAACAAATGACAATGAAAACACAATGACCCAAAACCTATGGGATGCAGCAAAAGAAGTACTAAGAGGGAAGTTTATAGCAATACAAGCCTACCTTAAGAAACAAGAAACATCTCAAATAAACACCCTAACCTTATACATAAAGCAATTAGAGAAAGAAAAACAAAACAAAACAAAACAAAAAACCCCAAAGTTAGCAGAAAGAAAGAAGTCATAAAGATCAGATCAGAAAAATATGAAAAAGAAATGAAGGAAACAATAACAAAGATCAATAAAACTAAAAGCTGGTTCTCTGAGAAAATAAACAAAATTGACAAACCATTAGCCAGACTTATCAAGAAATAAAGGGAGAAGACTCAAATCAATAGAATTAGAGATGAAAAAGGAGAAGGAAAAACTAACACTGCAGAAAAACAAAGGATCATGGGAGGTTACTGCAAGCAAATCTATGCCAATAAATTGGACAACCTGGAAGAAATGGACAAACTCTTAGAAATGCACCACCTTCCAAGACTGAACCACGAAGAAATAGAGAATATGAACGGACCAATCACAAGCACTGAAATTGAAACTGTGATTAAAAATTTTCCAACAAACAAAAGTCCAGGACCAGATGGCTTCACAGGCGAATTCTATCAAACATTTAGAGAAGAGCTAACACCTATCCTTCTCAAACTCTTCCAAAAGATAGCAGAGGGAGGAACACTCCCAAACTCATTCTATGAGGCCACCATGAAAGAAAACTGCAGGCCAATATCACTGATGAACATAGATGCAAAAATCCTCAACAAAATACAGCAAGCAGATTCCAACAGTACATTAAAAGGATCATACACTATGATAAGGTGGGGTTTAACCCAGGAATGCAAAGATTCTTCAATATACACAAACCAATCAACGTGACACACCATATAAACAAATTGAAGGAGAAAAACATATGATCATCTCAATAGATGCAGAGAAAGCTTTCGAAAAAATTCAACACCCATTTACGAAAAAACTGTCCCAAAAGTAGGCATAGAGAGAACTTTCCTAAACATAACAGAGGTCATATATGACAAACTCACAGCCAGCATCATCCTCAATGCTGAAAAATTGCCACCATTTCCACTAAGATCAGGAACAAGACAAGGTTGCCCACTCTCACCACTATTTTTCAACATACTTTAGGAAGTTTTAGCCAAAGCAATCAGAGAAGAAAAAGAAATAAATGGAATCCAAATCAGAAAAGAGGAAGCTGTCACTGTTTGCAGATGACAAGATACTACATACAGAGAATCTTAAAGATGCTACCAGAAAACTCCTAGAGCTGATCAAAGAATTTGGTAAAGTAGCAGATTACAAAATTAATGCACAGAAATCTCTTGCATTCCTATACATTAGTGATGAAAAATCTGAAAATGAAATTAAGAAAACACTCCCTTTTACCATTGCCAAGAAAAATAATAAAATATCTAGGAATAAACTTACCTATGGAGACAAAAGACCTATATGCAGAAAATTATAAGACGCTGATGAAAGAAATTAAAGATGATACAAAGAGATGAAGAGATATACCATATTCTTGGATTGGAAGAATCAACTTTGTGAAAATGAATCTACTACCCAAAGCATTCAACAGATTCATTGCAACACCTATCAAACTACAACTTGCATTTTTCACAGAACTAGAACAAAAAATTTCACAATTTGTATGGAAACACAAAAGACCCCGAATAGCCAATGCAATCCTGAGAAAGAAAAATGGAGCTGGAGGAATCAGGCTCCCTGACTCCAGACTATACTACAAAGCTACAGTAATCAATAGAGTATAGTACTGGCACAAAAACAGAAATATAGATCAATGGAACAGGATAGAAAGCCCAAAGGTAAACCCACACACATATGGTCACCATATTGTTGATAAAAGAGGCAAGAATATACAGTGGAGAAAAGACAGCCTCTTCAATAAATCGTACTGGGAAAACTGGACAGATACATTTCAAAGTATGAAATTAGAACACTCCTTAACAACATACACAAAAATAAACTCAAAATGGATTAAAGACGTAAATGTAAGACCAGACACTATCAAACTCTTAGAGCAAAACATAGGAAGAACAGAGAAGTGGAAATAAAAACAAAAATAAACAAATGGGACCTAATGAAACTTAAAAGCTTTTGCATGGTAAAAGAAACCATGAACAAGACCAAAAGTCAACCCTCAGAATGAGAGAAAATATTTGCAAATGAAGCAAGTGAAACGGGATTAATCTCCAAAATTTACAAGCAGCTCATGCAGCTCAATAACAAAAAAACAAACAACCCAATCAAAAAATGGGCAGAAGAAATAAATAGACTTTTCTCCAAAGAAGATATACAGATTGCCAACAAACACAGGAAAATGCTCAACATAATTAATCATTAGAGAAATGAAAATCAAAACTACAATTAGATAACATCTCACACCAGTCAGAATTGCGATCATCAAAATATCTAGAAACAATTAATGCTGCAGAGGGTGTGGAGAAAAGGGAACACTCTTGCACTGTTTGTGGGAATGTAAACGGATACAGCCACTATGGAGAACAGTATAGAGCTTCCTTAAAAAGTACAAATAGAACTACAATACGACACTGCAATCCCACTATTGGGCATATACCCAGAGAAAACCATAATTCATAAAGAGTCATGTACCAAAATGTTCATTGCAGTTCTATTTACAATAGCCAGGACATGGAAGCAACCTAAGTGCCCACCAAATGATGAATAGATAAAGAAGATGTGGCACATATATACAATGGAATATTATGCAGCCATAAAAAGGAATGAAACTGAGTTATTTGTAGTGAGGTGGATGGACTTAGAGACTGACATACAGAGTGAAGTGAGTCAGTAAGAGAAAAACGAATACATTGTGCTAACACATATATATGGAATCTAAAAAAAAAAAAAAATGTTCAGAAGAACCCAGGGACAAGATGGGAATAAAGATGCAGACCTACTAGAGAATGGACTTGAGAATATGTAGAGGGGGACGGGTAAGCTGAGACAAAGTGAGAGAGTGGCATGGACATATATACACTACCAAACGTAAAACAGATAGCTAGTGGGAAGCAGCCACATAGCACAGGAAGATCAGCTTAGTGCTTTGTGACTACCTAGAGGTGTGGGATAAGAAGGGCGGGAGGAAGGGAGATGCAAGAAGGAAGAGTTATGGGGACATATGTATATTTATAACTGATTCACCTTGTTATAAAGCAGAAACTAACACACAATTTTAAAGCAATTATACTCCAATAAATATGTAAAAAACCCAAAAAGAGTATATAGTAGACCTAAAAAAAATTAATTAATTAAAGTATCATACACCATGGTCAAGTTGGGTTTATCCCAGTAATGCAGGGGTTCTTCAATGTACGCACATCAATCAAGGTGATAAACCACATTAACAAATTGAAGGACAAAAACCATATAATCATCACAATAGATCCAGAAAAAGCTTTTGACAAAATTCAACCCTTATTTTGCAAAAAAAACTCAAGAAAATAGGCAGAGAGGGAAATTACCTCAACATAATGAAGGCCATGTATGAAAAACCCACATCTAACTTCGTTCTCAATAGTGGAAAACAAACCATTTCAACTAACATCAGGAACAAGACAAGTTTGCCCACTCTCACCACTATTTTTCAGCATAGTTGTGGAAGTTTTAGCCACAGCAATCAGAGAAGAAAAAGAAATAAAAGGAATACAAATCTGAAAAGAATAGGTAAAATGGTCACTCTCTGCAGATGGCATAATACTACTCATAGAGGATCCTAAAGATGCTAAAAGAAAACTACTAGAGATAATCAATGAATTTGGTAAAGTAGCAGGATACAAAATTAATGCACAGAAATCTCTTGCATTCATATACACTAATGATGGAAACTCTGAAAGAAATATTAAGGAAACAATCATATCTACCATTGCAACAAAAAGAATAAAACACCTAGGAATAGACTTACCCAAGGACACAAAAGACCTCTATGCAGAAAACTATAAGACACTGGTGAAAGAAATTAGAGATGATACAAACAGATGGAGAAATATACCATGTTTTTGGATTGGAAGAATCAACACTGTGAAAATGACTATACTACCAAAAGCAATCTACAGATTCAATGTAATCCCTATCAAACTACCACTGGCATTTTTCACAGAACTAGAACAAAAATTTCACACTTTGTATGGAAACACAAAAGACCCCTAATAGCAAAAGCAATCTTGAGAAAGAGAAACAGAGCTGGAGCAATCAGGCAACTGGACTTCAGACTATACTACAAAGCTACAGTAATCAAGACAATATGGTACTGGCACAAAAAAAGAAATACAGATCAGTGGAAAAGCATAGAAATCCCAGAGATAAACCCACATACATATGGTCACCTTATCTTTGATAAAGGAGGCAAGAATATCAAATGCAGAAAAGGCAACCTCTTCAATAACTGGAGCTTGGAAAGCTAGAGAGCTACACATAAAAGAATGAAATTAGAACACTCCCTAACACCATACACAAAAATATACTCAAAATGGATTAAAGACCTAAATGTAAGGAAAGATAGTGTAAAACTTTTAGAGGAAAACATAGGCAGAACATTCTATGACATAAATTACAGCAAGATCCTTTTTGACCCACCTCCTAGAAAAATGGAAATAAAAACAAAAATAAACAATTGAGACCTAATGAAACTTAAAAGCTTTTGCACAGCAAAGGAAACCATAAAGAAGAAAAAGGACAACCCTCAGAATGGGAGAAAATAGTTGCAAATGAAGCAACTGACAAAGGCTTAATCTCCAAATATACAACCATCCCATGCAGCTCAATATCAAAAAAACAAACAACCCAATACAGAAATGGGTTGAAGACCTAAATAGACATTTCTCCAAAGAAGATATACAGATTGCCAACAAACACATGAAACAATGCTCAACATCATTAATCATTAGAGAAATGCAAATCAAAACTACTATGAGGTATCACCTCACACCTGTCAGAATGGCCATCATCAAAAAAATCTAGAAACAATAAAAGCTTGAGAGGGTGTGGAGAAAAGTGTACCCTCTTTCACTTTTGCTGGGAATGTAAATTGATGCAGTCACTATGGAGAACGGTATGGAGGTTCCTTAAAAAACTAAAAATAGAACTATCAAATGACCTAGCACTCCCACTACTGGACATATACCCTGAGAAAACCATAACTTAAAAAAAGTCAAGCAACAGTGTTGGGGAGGGCAAAGCAGAGAGATTCCCACAGAGGATGGGTGCCAACTGGCACTCACCAGCCTGAGAGGCTAGTCTGCTCACCCACCGGGGAGGGTGGGGGCCGGGAGCTGAAGCTCGGGCTTTAGTCAGAAGCCTGGAAAGGACTGGGGTTGGCGGCGTGAACACAGCCTGAAGGGGCTAGTGCACCACGGCTAGCCGGGAGGGAGTCCAGGAGAAGTCTGGAGCTGCCGAAGATGCAAGAGATCTTTTCTCCCTGCTCTGCTTCCTGAGGTGCGAAGAGAGGGGATTAAGCACGCTGCTTAAAGGAGCTCCAGAGATGGGCTTGGAGCTGCCGAAGGGACAAGAGACTTTTTATTTCCTCTTTGTTTCCTGGTGCACGAGGATAGGGGATTAAGTGAGCCGCATAAAGGAGCTTCAGAAACAGGCAGGAGCCGTGGCTGTCAGCACAGACACCAGAGATGGGCATGACACATTAATGTTGCTGCTGCCACCACCAAGAAGCCTGTGTGCAAGCACAGGTCACTTTCCACACCTCCCCTCACAGGAGCCTGTGCAGTGGGCATGAGACATTAATGTTGCTGCTGCCGCCACCAAGAAGCCTGTGTGCAAGCACAGGTCACTTTCCACACCTCCCCTCACAGGAGCCTGTGCAGACCACTGCTGCCGGGATCCCAGGATCCAGGGACGTCTCCCCCGGGAGAGCGCATGGCGCGCCTCAGGCTGGTGCAACGTCACGTCAGCCTATGCCACTGCAGGGTCACCCCACATCCAAACCCCTCACTCCTCCTGGCCTGAGTGAGCCAGAGCCACGAATCAGCTGCTCCTTTAACACCGCCAAGTCTGAGTGAAGAGCAGATGCCCTTGGGCAACCTACATGCAGAGGTGGGGCCAAGTCCAAAGCTGAACCCCAGGAGCAGAGTGAACAAAGAGGAGAGGCAGAGGTCTCTCCCAGAAGCCTCAGAAGCAGCAGATTAAAGCTCCACAATCAACTTGAAGTGCCCTGCATCTCTGGAATACCTGAATAGACAGCGAATCATCCGAAGTTGAGGAGGTGGACTTTGGGAGCAAGATATATTATTATTTTTCCCTTTTTCTCTTTTTATGAGTGTGTATGTATGTGTTTCTGTGTGAGATTTTGTCTGTATAGATTTGCTTACACCATTGGTCGTAAGATTCTGACTGTCCCATTTTCTTTTTTCTACTTTTTAAAATTTTTCTTCTTAATAATTATTTTTTATTGTAATAACTTTATTTTATCCTACTTTATTTTATCTTCTTTCTTTCTTTCTTTGTTCCTTTCTTTCTTTCTTTCTACTTTTTCTCCCTTTTATTCTGAGCTGTGTGGATGAAAGGCTCTTGGTGCTGTAGCCAGGAGTCAGTGCTGTGCCTCTGAGGAGGGAGAGCCAACTTCAGCACACTGGTCCACAAGAGACCTCCCAGCTCCACATAATATCAAACGGCGAAAATATCCCAGAGATCACCATCTCAACACCAACACCCAGCTTCACTCAATGACCAGCAAGCTACAGTGCTGGACACCCTATGCCAAACAACTAGCAATACGGGAACACAACCACCACCATTAGCTTCCTCTCTTCCTTCATTTCCTCCTACCTTCCCTCCTTTCTTCCTTCCTTTCTTCCTTTCTTCCTTACACCTTCTTTCATCCTTCCTTCCTTCCTTCCTTCCTTCTTTCCTTCCTTCCTTCCTTTCTTTCTTTCCTTTCTATTTTTTCTCCCTTTTATTCTCAGCCGTGTGGATTAAAGGCTCCTGGTGCTCCAGCCAGGGGTCAGGGCTGTGTCTCTGAGGAGGGAGAACCAACTTCAGTACACTGGTGCACAAGAGACCTCCCAGCTCCACGTAATATCAAACGGCAAAAATCTCCCAGACATCTCCATCTCAACACCAAGACCCAGCTTCACTCGATGACCAGAAAGCTACAGTGCTGCACAACCTATACCCAACAACTACCAAGACAAGACCACAGCCCTATCCATTAGCAGAGAGGCTGCCTAAAATTATAATAAGGCTACAGACACCCCAAAACACACCACTAGACATGGACCTGCCCACCAGAAAGACAAGATCCAGCCTCATCCACCAGAACACAGGCACTAGTCTCCTCAACCAGAGAAGCTACTCAACACACTAAACCAAACTTAGCCACTGGGGACAGACACCAAAAACAACGGGAACTATGAACCTGCACCCAGCAAAAAGGAGACCCCAAACACAGTAAGATAAGCAAAATGAAAATACAGAAAAACACACAGCAGATGAAGGAGCAAGGTAAAAACCCACCAGACCTAACAAATGAAGAGGAAATAAGCAGTCTACCTGAAAAAGGATTCAGAATAATGATAGTAAAGATGATCCAAAATCGTG
>NC_041225.1:7799116-7800518 GCF_002837175.3 Physeter macrocephalus | reverse complement strand
AAATATTAATCAAACTATCAAAAATTAAATATAAAGAAAACATATTAAAAGCAGCAAGGAAAAAACAGCAAATAAAACAGAAGGGAAACCCCATAAGGTTAACAGTTGAACTTTCAGCAGAAACTCTGCAAGGCAGAAGGGAGTGGCAGGACATATTTAAAGTGATGAAGGAGAAAAATCTACAACCAAGATTACTCTACACAGCAAGGATCTCATCAATAATTACCTTAAATGTAAATGGATTAAATGCTCCCACCAAAAGACACAGACTAGCTGAATGGATACAAAAACAAGACCCATACATATTCGGTCTACAAGAGACCCACTTCAGACATAGGGACACATACAGACTGAAAGTGAGGGGATGAAAAATGATTTTCCATGCAAATGGAAATCAGAAGAAAGCTGGAGTAGCCATTCTCATATCAGACAAAATAGAATTTAAAATTAAGACTATTACAAGAGACAAAGAAGGGCACTACATAATGATCAAGGTATTGATCCATGAAGAAGATATAACAATTTTAAATATTTATGCACCCATCACAGGAGCACCTCAATACATAAGGCAAATACTAACAGCCACAAAAGGGGAAATCAACAGTAACACAATCATAGTAGGGGACTTTAACAACCCACTTTCCCCAATGGACAGATCTTCCAAATGAAAATAATTAAGGAAATACAAGTTTTAAATGATACATTAAACAAGATGGACTTAATTTATATTTATAGGCCATTCCATCCAAAAACAACAGAATACACATTTTTCTCAAGTGCTCATGGAACATTCTCCAGGATATATCATATCTTGGGCCACAAATCTAGCCTTGGTTAATTTAAGAAAATTGAAATCATATCAAGTATCTTTTCCGAACACAATGCTATGAGACCAGATATCAATAACAGGACAATATCTGTAAAAAATACAAACACATGGGGGGTAAACAATACACTACTTAATAACGAAGTGATCACTGAAGAAATCAAAGAGGAAATCAAAAAATACTTATTAACAAATGACAATGGAGACACAACGACTCAAAACCTATGGGATGCAGCAAAAGCAGTTCTAAGAGGGAAGTTTATAGCAATACAATACTACCTTAAGAAACAGCAAACATCTTGAATAAACAAAGTAACCTTGCACCTAAAGCAATTAGAGAAAGAAGAACAAAAAAACCCCAAATTTAGCAGAAGGAAAGAAATGATAAGGTCAGATCAGAAATAAATGAAAAAAATGAAGGAAACGATAGCAAAGATCAATAAAACTAAAAGCTGGTTCTTTGAGAAGATATGCAAAATTGATAAATCATTAGCCAGACTAATCAAGTAAAAAAGGGAGAAGACTCAAATCAATAGAATTAGAAATGAAAAAGGAGAAGTAACAACTGACACTGCA
>NC_041225.1:7797916-7798893 GCF_002837175.3 Physeter macrocephalus | reverse complement strand
AAAATATGAACAGACCAATCACAAGCACTGAAATTGAAACTGTGATTAAAAATCTTCCAACAAACAAAAGCCCAGGACCAGATGGCTTCACACGCTAATTCTATCAAACATTTAGTGAAGAGCTAAAGCCTATCCTTCTCAAACTCTTCCAAAAGATAGCAGAGGGAGGAGCACTCCCAAACTCATTCTGTGAGGTCAACACCTGCCTGATACCAAAACCAAAAAAAGACGTCACAAAGAAAGAAAACTACAGCCCAATCTCACTGATGAACATAGATGCAAAAATTCTCAACAAAATATGAGCAAATAGAATCCAGCAGCACATTAAAAGGATCATACACCATGATTGATTGGGGTTTATTCCAGGAATGCTAGCATTCTTCAATATATGCAAATCAATCAACGTGATACACTATGTCAACAAACTGAAGGAGAAAAACCATATGATCATCTCAATAGATGCAGAGAAAACTTTTGACAAAATTCAACACCCATTTATGATAAAAACCCTGCAAAAAGTAGGCATAGAGGGAACTTTCTTCAGCATAATAAAGGCCATATATGACAAACCTACAGCCAACATCATCCTCAATGGTGAAAAACTGAAACCATTTCCACTAAGATCAGGAACAAGACAAGATTGCCCACTCTCCCCACTCTTATTCAACATAGTTTTGGAAGTTTTAGTCACAGCAATCAGAGAAGGAAAAGAAAAGGTATCCAAATTGGAAAAGAAGAAGTAAAACTGTCACTGTTTGCAGATGACATGATATTATACATAGAGAATCCTAAAGATGCTACCAGGAAACTACTAGAGTTAATCAATCAATTTAGTAAAGTAGCAGGGTACAAAATTAATGCACAGAAATCTCTGGCATTCTTATACACTAATGATGAAAAATCAGAGAGTGAAATTAAGAAAACACTCCCATTTACCACTGCAACAAAAAGAATAAAATAGGAAAAAACCTACCTAA
>NC_041225.1:7791153-7797430 GCF_002837175.3 Physeter macrocephalus | reverse complement strand
AGAATCAACATTGGGAAAATGACTCTACTACCCAAAGCAATCTACAGATTCAATGCAATCCCTATCAAACTACCACTGGCATTTTTTTCAGAACTAAAACAAAAAATTTCACAATTTGTATGGAAACACAAAAGACCCCGAATAGCCAAAGCAACCTTGAGAATGAAAAATGGAGCTGGAGGAATCAGGCTCCCTGACTTTAGACTATACTACAAAGCTACAGTATTCAAGACAGTATGGTACTGACACAAAAACAGACATATAGATCAATGGAATAGGATAGAAAACCGAGAGATAAACCCACACACATATGGTCACCTTATCTTTGATAAAGGAGGCAAGAATATACAGTGGAGAAAAGACACCCTCTTCAATAAGTGGTGCTGGGAAAACTGGACAGGTACATGTAAATGTATGAAATTAGAACACTTCCTAACACCATACACAAAAATTAATTCAAATGGGTTAAAGACCTAAATGTAAGGTTAGACACTATCAAACTCTTAGAGGAAAATATAGGCAGAACACTCTATGACATAAATCACAGCAAGATCCTTTTTGACCCACCTCCTAGAGAATTGGAAATAAAAACAAAAATAAACAAATGGGACCTAATGAAACTTAAAATGTTTCGCAGAGCAAAGGACACTACAAACAAGACCAAAAGACAACCCTCAGAATGGGAGAAAATAGTTGCAAATGAAGCAACTGACAAAGGATTAATCTCCAAAATTTATAAGCAACTCATGCAGCTCAATAACATAAAAACAAACAACCCAATCCAAAAATGGGCAGAAGACCTAAATAGACATTTCTCCAAAGAAGATATACAGATTGCCAGCAAACACATGAAAGAATGCTCAACATCATTAATCATTAGAGAAATGCAAATCAAAACTACAATGAGATATCATCTCACACCGGTCAGAATGGCCATCATCAAAAAATCTATAAACAATAAATGCTGGAGAGGGTGTGGAGAAAAGGGGACCCTCTTGCACTGTTGGTGGGAATGTAAATTGATACTGTCACTATGGAGAAGAGTATGGAGGTTCCTTAAAAAACTACAAATAGAACTACCCTATGACACAGCAATCCCATTACTGGGCATATACCTTGAGAAAACCATAATTCAAAATGAGTCATGTACAAAAATACTCATTGCAGCTCTATTTACAATAGCCAGGACATGGAAGCAACCTAAGTTTCCATCAACAGATGAATGGATAAAGAAGATGTAGCACATATATACAATGGAATATTACTCAGCCATATAAAGAAATGAAACTGAGTTATTTGTAGTGAGGTGCATGGACCTGGAATCTGTCATAGAGAGTGAAGCAAGTCAGAAGGAGAAAATCAAATACCATATGCTAACACATATATATGGAATCTAAGAAAAAAAAATGTCATGAAGAGACTAGGGGTAGGATGGGAATAAAACACAGACCTACTAGAGCATGGACTTGAGGGTATGGGGAGGGGAAGGGTAAGCTGTGACGAAGTGAGAGAGTGGCATGGATATATATAAACTATCAAACGTATGGTGGATAACTAGTGGGAAGCAGCTGCATGGCACAGGGACATCAGATAGGTGCTTTGTGACCACCTAGAGGGTTGGATAGGGAGGGTGGGAGGGAGGGAGACACGAGAGGGAAGAGATATGGGAACATATATATATATATATATATATATATATATGTATAACTGATTCACTTTGTTGTAAAGCAAGAAACCAACACACCATTGTAAAGCAATTATACTCACATAAAGATGTTAAAAGAAATCTATTTTGAACTCTAAAAAAAAAAAGTCATGTATCACAATGTTTATTGCAGCTTTATTTACAATAGGCAACACATGGAAGCATCCTAAGTGTCCATCGACAGATGAATGGATAAAGAAGATGTGGCACATATATACAATGGAATATTACTCACCCATAGAAAGAAATGAAATTGAGTTATTTGCAGTGATTCGGTTGGACCTAGAGACTGTCTGACAGAGTGAAGTAAGTCAAAAAGAGAAAAACAAATACCCTATGCTAACACATGTATATGGAATCTAAAAAAAAGAATGGTTCTGAAGAACCTAGGGGCAGGATAGGAATAAAAACACAGACATGGCAAATGGAGTTGTGGACACAGGGAGGGGGAAGGGTAATCTGGGACGAAGTGAGAGAGTGGCATGGACATATATACACTACCAAATGTAAAATAGATACCTAGTGGGAAGCAGCCGCATAGCACAGGTTATCAGCTCCATGCTTTGTGTCCACCTAGAGTGGTGGCATAGGGAGGGTGGGAAGGAGACGCACGAGTGAGGAGTTATGGGGATATATGTATATGTATAACTGATTCACTTTGTTATAAAGCAGAAAGTAACACACCATTATAAAGCAATTATATTCAATAAAGATGTTAAAAAAATGCTTCTAATTCTCTTTTCGGCCTTGAGACCCTTCAAGACCGAAATGGTTTGCTGTATGGTTTCTGAACATTTGTTATCCTGCTCCTACTCTGTTCCCTATTGAGTACAGAAAATCCAGAGCGCATCCAACCATCCTTGGGAAAATTTGAATGTTAGAGAAATGCCACTCAAAATAGGGGGCAACCCAACTGTTGTCTGGACATTGTTTAGCACATATAGAGCCTCTTTCTGGTCAGGTGGCCCATGGGTGAAATATAATTTGTTTTAACTACTTAATAAGGTTAAAATGAAATAAACTTTAAAGGGAGCTTTAAAAGTAACACCTGATAATTATGAAAGATATAAAAATAGAGGCAAAAGAAATAAAATATTAATTACAATGAAACTTACCACCTATAGAAAAACTGTGTTGACCTTTGTTTTTTAGTCTTTTTTTCCCTAAATATAAACTTGTGTCTTTCTTTGTTGTTATTGTTATTTTTCCAAACTCTGAAATACAGTTTAATGATAAGACAGAAGACACATAAACATTTTAAAGTGCTGAATAATAAACCATTACATAAACAGTGACCATTTTCTTTAACATTGCACCGTTAGTAAAATTTTAGGGTATTTCACCATTATAAATGATATTTTTCTTAGTAAAGAATGCCTATGGTATACCAATGAACATTCTTCCCTCAACATATTTCTTTTGATACACAATACTGCTTGGTTCTCAAATTTCATCCTGACTTTGCATTCATCCCTTGGATACTCTTCCAGTCTTTCACTTGATATGGTGCCCTACCCATATTTTGGTTACTTAAATAAGTAACACTAAGTGTCATAGTGTCACCACTATGCAATAATCCCGAAAAATAAACTTTTTGTAAGTTTGATATTCCTATTTCTGAAAATGTGTTAGAAAATTACTATGATAGTTGAAGCTCTGCAAAATGCAATGCCATATTATTTTTACAAATCCTATAACTCATGTTGTTAAAATTAAGACTAGGACTGTCTGTGAGGAGTTGTTGAGGACTTCCCCAGCATTCTTCCTTCATCACTAGTTAGTTTTTATGTACATTTTATATGGTTCCAGCTATTTCATTTTCCCCAATGATACAGTCTTGTCTACAATTTTCATTCTTTTTAAAGAGTATTCCATTGCCCCTAAAGATACATCCTACTCAGATGTGGGTATCTTCATAATATCAACAAAAAATATAATAAGAGCATGCTTTTCTCCTTTCTTGTTTCTCACTTTAATCAAAACTGGCTTCTTCTGACAGGCTAGTTATAGCAGAGGAAAAAAATATCTTTTAAAGCACAGAAATAAACACAGAAAAGGAAAGTTTGATAAAATTTCCTCAGGCTGTTCATTTAAATTTATAGCAAGTGTTTATTTTGATGACGTCTTTAAAACACGGGCCTGTATCTCAAGCGATCTCAGTTATGAGATGTCCATATGACCAAATACACCTTAATTTAAGTCAACCATTTTGGTTGACATAATTTTGGTTCTTTCTTTGAATCAGAAAGTATTTTTTATAAGATAAAGTTATTAAAGTATTTCTTTTCAATATCATATGTCTGGAAAAAAAGCCACAGTTGAAATAGATCAATTTGGTAAATGACAAATTGTCTCTTCTAGAATGAGTTGAGTATACCAGCAAATTATACAAAGCTGAGAGTTTGTAAACAGAATAATAAAGTCACACAGTCAAGCTGGGTTAGAAATCCCAAGCAGAAAAAATACAAACTACACCTAGCTACATCATGGTAAACTGCAAAGGCACAAAACAAAGGTAAATTTATGAAAGTATCCAGATAATGAAAAATAAAAAGGACTTGACAGAAAGAGAAACAATTGAAGCCAGAAATCAATGGAGTGGTGTATTCAAGTGTTTGAAAGAAAATAACTTGCCTTCCAAAATTCTAAAACCAGAGAAAATAGCATTCAAAATAAATGTAAACTGATGGCATTTTATAGACAAAAATGTTAGAGAATGTATCAGTAGAAGACTCAATGAAACATTTTGCTCTACCAGACAAGGAAACTATGAAAAAAATAAATATGTGGGCAAATTTTAATGAAAGTTGATTATAAAACAACACTATTGATATAGGTTATTTTATTTATTTATTTATTTTTTTTGCGGTATGCGGGCCTCTCATTGTTGTGGCCTCTCCCTTTGTGGAGCACAGGCTCCGGATGCGCAGGCTCAGTGGCCATGGCTCACGGGCCCAGCCGCTCTGCAGCATGTGGGATCTTCCCAGACCGGGGCGCGAACCTGCGTCCCCTGCATCGGCAGGCAGATTATCAACCACTGCGCCACCAGGGAAGCCCGAAATAGGTTATTTTAAAGTATATTAAGAATTTTAATTCATAACTAGCATAACATATATGTCCGGGGTAAAGAGGTAAGTGAAGTTAAATACATCTATTGTTCTTACATTTCCATAAGGAGTTAAATTGATAATTTCTCATAGTTGAAAATTTGAAGATTTGATTTGTAATCTTAACCACTAAAATAAAATTAAATTAATGTGTAATAAAATTATAGAAGAAAAATGGGATGATAAAACAGCAATCAAAACACAGCTTAAAAAGAGAAATAAATGAGATATAGCACATGTTAGATAAATAAATGTAAAACTAGGAATATCATAGACTTAAACCCATTTTTATTGGTATTAATTACATGTAAATGTACATAATGGTCTATAAAAAGACAAAGTTTGTCCTGATTGACAGAAAAAGTGTTAAAGTGATTTTTAAAAGCACAGAAAAAGGCTAATATGGCTATAATATCCTATGAATTAGATTTTTAGGGAGAGCTTTAGCTAGAAATAGACATTTCATTGTAATATCATGTTTAACTCACTGAGAAGATAAAACATTTCTAAGTTTATATATAATTAATGCAGCTTCTAAGCATGTACAGAATAAAGAGAAGACCTCAAAGAACACAGGCATATGCATAATCAGATTAGAAAACATTAATTTTCTTAGTAGTTTTTAGAACAAAAATTGGCAGATCACATCACTCATTAATATAATTTCTTAAAGGTATACACAAATCCTTCATGGAAACACAGTCTGGGTTATAAACATGCCTCAGTGATTTTCAATGTATTGAATTTATATCATCTATGTTCTCAGGTCATGGTTAATTAAGGTGGTTAGATGTTTATTACAAACAGTTAAGGAGAATATCTTACGAAACTGAAAATTATTTTTAAAAGGAATTCTAAATACAATATGAATCAAATAAGAAATCACAAGCTAAATTTATTTAAAAGGAAATTGTGTTGCCTTGAAGGGATGGGGAAAGATCTAAATATTCATGATACAATGCAAGAAACAGACCATCAAATTAAATCCAAAGAAAGAACAGCAATAATAGAGAACAGAAAAACAATAGTACAGTAAGTCCCCTAAATACGAATCTTCAAGTTGCGAACTTTCAAAGATGCAAATGTGTGTTCACATGTCCAATCACGTAAGTTAGTTCATGTGTCTGGCATACATTGTCAGGTGCGTGCATACTGTACTTGTGGTTGTACTTTTGTGTACTTTACTGTGCAGTACTGTTGCTGTGCAACACGAGGAGCTTACTAATGAACACCTGATGGAATTGGGGGCCCAGAGAAAGGATGAAGAGAGACAAGAAGAAGAAGCAACAGAAGAACAAAAGAGATTTACGATGCAGGAAATGGCAAGGGGATTTTCTTTTTTCTATTTTTTTTCTTTTTTAACATCTTTATTGGAGTATAATTGCTTTACAATGGTGTGTTAGTTTCTGCTTTATAACAAAGTGAATCAGTTATACATAAACATATGTTCCCATATCTCTTCCCT
>NC_041225.1:7789459-7790671 GCF_002837175.3 Physeter macrocephalus | reverse complement strand
ATTTTTTGATGATGGCCATTCTGACTGGTGTGAGATGTTATCTCATTCTAGTTTTGATTTTCATTTCTCTAATTATTAGTGATGTTGATCATTCTTTCATGTGTTTGTTGGCAATCTGTATATCTTCTTTGGAGAAATGTCTATTTAGGTCTTCTGCCCATTTTTGGATTGGGCTGTTTGTTTTTGTTATTGAGCTGCATGAGCTGCTTGTAAACTTTGGAGATTAATACCTTGTCAGTTGCTTCATTTGCAAATATTTTCTCCCATTCTGAGGGTTGTCTTTTGGTCTTGTTTATAGTATCCTTTACTGTGCAAAAGCTTTTAAGTATCAGTAGATCCCATTTGTTTATTTTTGTTTTTATTTCCACTTCTCTAGGAATGGGTCAAAAAGGACCTTGCTGTGATTTATGTCGTAGAGTGTTCTGCCTATGTTTTCCTCTAAGAGTTTGATAGTGTCTGGTCTTACATTTAGGTCTTTAATATATTTTGAGTTTATTTTTGTGTATGGTGTTAGGGAGTGTTCTAATTTCATACTTTTACATGTAGCTGTCCAGTTTTCCCAGCACCACTTATTGAAGAGGCTGTCTTTTCTCCACTGTATATCCTTCCCTCCTTTATCACAGATAAGGTGACCATATGTGTGTGGGTTTCTCTCTGGGCTTTCTATCCTGTTCCATTGATCTATATTTCTGTTTTTGTGCCAGTACCGTACAGTCTTGATTACTGTAGCTTTGTAGTATAGTCTGAAATCAGGGAGCCTGATTCTTCCAGCTCCATTTTTCGTTCTCAAGATTGCTTTGGCTATTTGGGGTCTTTTGTGTTTCCATACAAATTGTGCAATTTTTTGTTCTAGTTATGTGAAAAATGCCAGTGGTAGTTTGATAGGGATTCCATTGTATCTGTAGATTGCTTTGGGTAGTAGAGTCATTTTCACAATGTTCATTCTTCTTATCGAAGAATATGGTATAGCTCTCCATTTTTTGTGTCATCTTTAATTACTTTCATCAGTGTCTTATAATTTTCAGCATACAGGTCTTTTGTCTCCTTAGGTAGGTTTATTCATAATATATTATTATTTTTGTTGCAATGGTAAATGGGAGTGTTTTCTTAATTTCACTCTCAGATTTTTTCATCATTAGTGTATAAGAATGCCAGAGATTTCTGTGCATTAATTTTGTATCCTGCTACTTTACCAAATTCATTGATTAGTTC
>NC_041225.1:7780921-7783079 GCF_002837175.3 Physeter macrocephalus | reverse complement strand
GTCCCAGCTTACCCTTACCCGTCCCCATGTCCTCAAGTCCATTCTCTTGTAGGTCTGCGTCTTTATTCCTGTCCTGCCCCTAGGTTCTTCATGACCTTTTTTTTTTAATTATTCCATATATATGTGTTAGCATACAGTATTTGTTTTTCGCTTTCTGACTTATTCTGACAGACTCTAGGTCCATCCACCTCACTACAAATAACTCAATTTCATTTCTTTTTATGGCTAAGCAATATTCCATTGTATATATGTGCCACATCTTCTTTATCCATTCATCTGTCAATGGACACTTAGGTTGCTTGCATGTCCTGGCTATTGTAAATAGAGCTGCAATGAACATTGTGGTACATGACTCTTTTTGAATTATGGTTTTCTTGGGGTATATGCCCAGTAGTGGGATTGCTGGGTTGTATGGTCATTCTATTTTTAGTTTTTTAAGGAACCTCCATACTGTTCTCCATTAGCTGTATCAACTTACATTCCCACCAACAGTGCAAGAGGGTTCCCTTTTCTCCACACCCTCTTCAGCATTTATTGTATGTCGATTTTTTGATGATGGCCATTCTGACTGGCGTGAGGTGATACCTCATTGTAGTTTGATTTGCATTTCTCTAATGATTAATGTTGTTGAGCATTCTTTCATGTGTTTGTTAGAAATCTGTATATCTTCTTTGGAGAAATGTCTATCTAGGTCTTCCACCCATGTTTGGATTGGGTTGTTTGTTTTTTTGATATTGAGCTTCATGAGCTGCTTGTAAATTTTGGAGATTAATCCTTTCTCAGTTTCTTCATTTGCAAATATTTTCTCCCATTCTGAGGGTTGTCTTTTTGTCCTCTTTATGGGTTCCTTTGCTGTGCAAAAGCTTTTGAGTTTCATTGGGTCCCATTTGTTTATTTTTGTTTTTATTGCCATTTCTCTAGGAGGTGGTTCAGAAAGGATCTTGGTGTGACTTATGTCCTAGAGTGTTCTACCTCTATTTTCCTCTAAGAGTTTTATAGTGTCTGGCCTTACATTTAGGTCTTTAACTCATTTTGAGTTTATTTTTGTATATGGTGTTAGGGAGTGTTCTAATTTCATTCTTTTACATGTAGCTGTCCCGTTTTCCCAGCACCACTTATTGAAGAGGCTGTGTTTTCTCCATTGTACATGCTTGCCTCCTTTATCAAAATTAAGGTGACCATATGTGTGTGGGTTTGTCTCTGGCCTTTCTATCCTGTTCCATTGATCTATATTTCTGTTTTTGTGGCAGTACCATACTGTCTTGATTACTGTAGCTTTGTAGTATAGTCTGAAGTCCAGGAGCCTGAATCCTTCTGTTCCGTTTTTCTTTCTCAAAATTGCTTTGGCTATTCAAGATCTTTTATGTTTCCATACAAATTGTGAAATTTTTGTTCTAGTTCTGTGAAAAATGCCAGTGGTAGATTGATAGGGATTGCATTGAATCAGTAGATTGCTTGGGATAGTATACTCTTTTTCACAATGTTGATTCTTCAACTCCAAGAACATGGTATATCTCTCCATCTATTTGTGTCATCTTTAATTACTTTCATCAGTGTCTTATAATTTTCAGCATACAGGTCTTTTGTCTCCTTAGGTAGGTTTATTCCTAGATATTTTATTCTTTTGTTGCAATGGTAAATTGGTGTGTTTTTTAAATTTCACTTTCAGATTTTTCATCTTTAGTGTATAAGAATACCAGAGATTTCTGTGCATTAATTTTGTATCCTGCTACTTTACCAAATTCATTGATTAGCTCTAGTAGTATTCTGGTAGCATCGTTAGGATTCTCTATTTATAGTATCATGTCATCTGCAAACAGTGACAGCTTTACTTCTTCTTTTCCGATATGGATTCCTTTTATTTCTTTTTCTTCTCTGATTGCTCTGGTTAGAACTTCCAAAACTATGTTGAATAAGAGTGGTGAGAGTGGGCAACCTTGTCTTGATGCTGATCTTAGTGGAAATGGTTTCAGTTTTTCACCATTGAGGACGATGTTGTGTTCTCTTTTGTTTCTTGCCTAGAGAAGTTCCTTTAGCTTTTGTTGTAAAGCTTGTTTGGTGGTGCTGAGCTCTCTTAGCTTTTGCTTGTCTGTAAAGGTTTTAATTTCTCCATCAATTCTGAATGAGATCCTTGCTGGGTAGAGTAATCTTGGTTGTA
>NC_041225.1:7780651-7780880 GCF_002837175.3 Physeter macrocephalus | reverse complement strand
ACTCTCTGTGCTTCCTGGACTTGATTAACTATTTCCTTTCCCATTTTAGGGAAGTTTTCAACTATCATCTCTTCAAGTATTTTCTCAGTTCCTTTCTTTTTCTCTTCTTCTTCTGGGAACCCTATAATTTGAATGTTTGTGCATTAATGTTGTCCCAGAAGTCTCTGAGACTGTCCTCAGTTCTTTTCATTCTTTTTTCTTTGTTCTGCTCTGCAGTAGTTATTTCTAC
>NC_041225.1:7758218-7780641 GCF_002837175.3 Physeter macrocephalus | reverse complement strand
GTGGCTAAGGTTGGTTCAGTGGGTTGTGTAAGTTTCCTGGTGGAGGGGACTATTGCCTGTGTTCTGGTGGATGAGGCTTGATCTTGTCTTTCTAGTTGACAGGTCCACGTCTGGTGGTGTGTTTTGGGGTTTCTGTGGCCTTATTATGATTTTAGACAACCTCTCTGCCAATGGGTGAGGTTGTGTTCCTGTCTTTCTTGTTGTTTGGCATAAGGTGTGCAGCACTGTAGCTTGCTGGTCGTAGAGTGAGGCTTGGTCTCCGTGTTGAGATGGAGATCTCTGGGAGATTTTCACTGGACTATTGCCTGTGTTCTGGTGGATGAGGCTGGATCTTGTCTTTCTAGTTGACAGGTCCACGTCTGGTGGTGTGTTTTGGGTTTTCTGTGGCCTTATTATGATTTTAGACAACCTCTCTGCCAATGGGTGAGGTTGTGTTCCTGTCTTTCTTGTTGTTTGGCATAGGGTGTGCAGCACTGTAGCTTGCTGGTCGTAGAGTGAGGCTTGGTCTCCGTGTTGAGATGGAGATCTCTGGGAGATTTTCACTGTTTGATATTATGTGGAGGTGGGAGGTCTCTTGTGGGCCAGTGTCCTGAAGTTGGCTCTCCCATCTCAGTGGCACAGCCCTAGTCCTGGCTGGAGCACCAAGATCCTGTCCTCTATATGGCTCAGAATATAAGGGAGAAAAAATGAAAGAAAAAAAGAAAGAAAGAAAGAAAGAAGGAAAGAAAGAAAGAAAGAAAAAAGAAAGAAATAAAGAAAGAAAGAAAGAAAGAAGAAAAGAAAGAAAGGAAGAAAGAAAGAAGATAAAAGTAAGATAAAATAAAATAAATTTATTAAAATCAAAAATAATTATTAAGAAATAAAATTTTTTAAGAAAAAAAAAAACCCGGACGGTCAGAACCCTAGGACAAATGGTGAAAGCAAAGCTATACAGACAAAATCTCACACAGAAGCATACACATGCACACTCACAAAAAGAGGAAAATGGGAAAAAATATCTTGTTCCCAAAGTCCACCTCCTCAATTTGGGATGATTCATTGTCTATTCAGGTATTCCACAGATGCAGGGTACATCAAGTTGATTGTGGAGATTTAATCCACTGCTCCTGAGGCTGCTGGGAGAGATATTCCTTTCTCTTCTTTGTTCACACTGCTCCCTGGGGTTCAGCTTTGGATGTGGTCCTGCCTCTGTGTGTAGGTCGCCTGAGGGCATCTGTTCTTTTCTCAGACAGGACGGGGTTAAAGGAGCAGCTGATTTGTGGGCTCTGGCTCACTCAGGCCGGGGGGAGGGAGGAGTACGGATGGGGGGCGAGCCTGAGGCAGCAGAGGCCAGCATGACCTTGAACCAGCCTGAGGCGCACCGTGCATTCTCCCAGGGAAGTTGTCCCTGGATCTCGGGAACCTGGCAATGACACGCGTCACAGGCTCCCGGAATGGGAGGTGTGGATAGTGACCTGCACTTGCCCACAGGCCTCTTGGTGGCTGCAGCAGCAGCCTTAGCATCTCATGCCTGCCTCTGGGGTCCACGCTGATAGCCGCCGCTCACGCTGGTCTCTGGAGGTCCTTTAAGCAGCACTCTTAATCCCCTCTCCTCACACACCAGGAAACAAAGAGGGAAGAAAATGTCTCTTGTCTCTTCAGCAGCTCCAGACTTCTACTGGACTCCTTCCCGGCTAACCGTGGTGCACTAACCCCTTCAGGCTCTGTTCACGCTGCCAATCCCAGTCCTCTCCTGGCTTCCCACCGAAGCCCGAGCCTAAGCTCCCAGCCCCTGTCTGTCCCAGAGGGGGAGCAGACGAGCCTCTCGGGCTGGTGAGTGCTGGTTGGCACCGATCCTCTGTGCGGGAATCTCTCTGCTTTGCCCTCCGCACCCCTGTGGCTGTGCTCTCCTCCATGGCTCTGAACTTCCCCCTCTGCCACCTGCAATCTCTGACCGTGATGGGGCTTCTATTGTGTGGAAACCTTTCCTCCTTCACAGCTCCCTCCCACTGGTGCAGGTCCCGTCCCTATTCTTTTGTCTCTGTTTATTCTTTTTTCTTTTGCCCTACCCAGGTACGTGGGGAGTTTCTTGCCTTTTGGGATGTCTGAGGTCTTCTGCCAGCGATCAGTGAGTGTTCTATAGGAGCAGTTCCACATGTAGATGCATTTCTGATTTTACTGTGGGGAGGAAGGTGATCTCCGCATCTTACTCCTCTGCCGTCTTCTCCAGCCTCTCGGGGATTTTCTTTATTTGAGGAAGCACTGTTAGCTTTGGGGGCATAGGACCCAAAAGTAGAATAGTACACGGAGGTTGCAGCAGCCATTCAGAATGCAATCCAGTACTGCCATGTCATCTATGACAAGAAAAAGAGACATCACTGGATCATTTTTTCAAGATGTTAGGTAGAATTGCATCCAGCAAAGAACCAGAACCCATGCTATCAATGTCAGGCATGAGTGAAACTGCAGCTTGCCCTCCATATCCTATTGTTGATCATCCTTCAGCTCGGCCACCTCCCACCTCCTCTCCCTCCTCCAGTCAGTAATTCTTCTTGCCTGTTCACTTGATGCCAGCCCCGGTATGCCAGCTGTTGTACTATAGTACTGTACTTTTTTAGGGACTATATTGTAAGATTAAAAATGTTTTCTTTATTTTTGTGTTTATGTTTTATGTATTATTTGTGTGAAAAGTATTATAAACCTATTACAGTACAGTACTATATAGCTGATTGTGTTAGTTGGGTGTCTAGGCTAACTTTGTTGGACTTACAAACAAACTGGACTTACAAATGTGCTCTGAGAACGGAACTCGTTTGTATGTAAAGGATTTAGTGTAATTACATGTATGTATATATATATGTATATATACATTTATATATGGGTATATTTGTATATTACATACATATATTTATAATCATAGATATGAATGAAGAATACCAAAATTGATTCTTTGAAAAAATAATAAAATTGATAAATATAAAGTGAAGCTGGCTTTAAAAAGGAGTGAGGGAAGAGATAACATGAAGGATACCTTATGCTAGAAAGGAAACATAATTTTTAAGGAAAAAAACACACACACAAGTAAATATAAAATCTGAAATGTCTTATAACTATTAAGTATATAAAATTCAAACTTTAAATTTCTCCCCAAAAGAAAATTTCAGGTCCAGATGTCTTCCTTAGCTATTTCTATCAAATATTTGTCAGAAAAAATGCTACTTTATACATTGTAAGGCTAACACAAATTGGATATCAAAATCTAACAAGACTATTAAAGAAATAATATTATCATCGAATATTATATTGACCTAAAAAGTAGAAAACCCTAAATCAATTACTAGCAAACCAATTTAGGTAATATATAAAAAGCAAAATGCATAGCAACTAAACTGGATTTATTCCAGCAGTGCAAATTTACTTAAAAATAGAAAATAAATTCATGTATGCCACTAGATTAATAAAATATAGTAGAAAAATTTTATTCACTCAGTTGACACCACAAGATACCTGCTGAATTTCAGCATAAGCCTATGACAATAATTTTTAGCAATGTAGGAGTGGAGTGGAACATGTACAAAAACCTACTGACAGAGAGCAGGAGTATTGATTGGGAGGTGGCACTCAGGAAGATACTGGGCTGTTGGAAACATTGATTTCCTCCTGGGTGTTGGTGACAGAAGTGTGTCAATTTTGAATATCTTGTTGAATTGTGCTCTTGTAACATAGGCACTTTTCTGTGAGATATACTCCATTAAAAATTAAAATTAAGTTTCTGATGATCTTGTATTTCACCAGACTACAATGACAGAGTCCCTATAGTGATTTCTGGCCTCTGGCTTATCATGCTGACATTCTCTCCTGCTTCATTTACTCTCATTCCCTGGGGTCCTTACTGTATGTGACACATAAATGAAAATTAATACCAACAATTCAGTGTTCCAAAATTTGCTCAAATGTGAATTTTTTTCAATTAATAATAATATGCAAATATATTTATTGATGAATCCCTTTCTTAAAGTTCATTGTAAGGTGTTACATGGCTGACATCTCCTACCGTCCAAGCCATGGGCACCTGGATGAAGAACAATTAATTTTCTTTCTTAAGCAAAACAACAACAAACTATAGAGTGACTTCTGCAAAACAAATGCTTTTCTTCAAAGTTTGTTCTGAAATTATTACTTTTCCTAAAGCTCATGATCCACAAAGTGATGACAGATGTGATATTTTTCCTCTCTCTTTTACAACTTATTTTTTCACGACCTTAAATTTGTTTCTTTCAACAGTGAATATATATTGTTCATATATATACATATATATATATATATTTACTTTATTTACTCTGTATGTGTGATAAAGGGGTTGGGGGTTAGGTATAAATGACTCAGAACAGCATTATGCTTTTTAAAGTCATTCCAGCCTTAAGTTAAAGAACTGAAGCTATAATGGTGGGTTTTAAAGTCACTAATTAGCAGTTAAGTTTTGTAAGTTGAGTAAGGTGATTAAGAAAGTCTATTTCCACAAAACATATTACATTCCATGAGTATATACCTTATTATTTCTTCCTTTCATCCATGAATGCTATGTGGAAATGGAGATCAGATTTTATTCTTGGAGCCTTGTCTCCCTAAATTCATAGCTGAAATAGTGACCCTGATCCAATATAGCAGGCTTGTTCAGGCTCTAAAATCGTGTTGCTGTTATCAGTTTTGAAGTAACTAGGATAGAGGTGAGAGGGAACTATGACTGGGAAAATGTCAGATTCTGGTTCTAATCAACCCTCAGTAGCCTAAGAGCATTCTCAGACTACAAATAACATATAACATCTTAGTTGAATCTACCAGCTACACCAATGCTCTGCCACTGTTGCCCTTAGTAAATGTCAATCCCGCAATACTGATAAGAGTAACCTGATAGTTATTGTTTTAGGGAGAGATGGTCTGTCTGTTGATTTCCTTTTTATGGGAAGGATAAAGCATCCAGACTTCTGTTCTACCAGGAAAAAAATCATACAATTAATTAATAGCTACATAACATTGGCATATCCCTGCATATATTTAACCTCAAGTTCATGTATATCTGAAATAAGGGAAGATGGTGAAAAAAAACCAAAAACCCTCTTGTCATCTTTAATTTTCAATGATTGTTTTTGGACCATGCTCACTCCATCACTGTATCTCAGATTGTCATATATTATTAGGTTATTGCCACTATCAAGAGAGTTTTGATACTGCACAAACACATGCTCTTTGCTAAGATACTTCTAATATCAGATGATGATATATCTATTAGTGAGGAATGACAAATCTGACTCCATACTGGATCTTTTTCTGTTATTTTAAACTTTGAATTCTTTTTTGTTTTTACTACAAGTTAATCACTAAAGTGATGTTGTCTATAGCTTAAAGTATACATAATAGCCCATCTCCAGGAACCCTGCCTACAATGCTTGAGCTTAGTCTAAAAAACATTTGTCTGGCTCACAGTAAACATCCTGACCAGGCCCACCTGTGAATGGCTGCAGGAAAGAAGAAATTGACACATCCCCTCCAGAATCTGGCAGAATCAAGAAATATTTACAACAACTTATAGCTTTTTTTTACTTTACCTCCTCACCTCCCCCTTTTTGTTCTATAAAATAAACTAGCAACCAAACCTGGACAAGATGGTTCTTTGGGACACTAGTCCACCATCTTCTTGGTCTGCTGACTTTCCAAATAAAGTTACTATTCCTTGCCCCAACACCTCATCTCTCAATTTATTGGCCTGTTGTGCAATGAGCAGTATGAGCTTGGACTCAGTAACAGTCATATTAATTCCACTTCTTTATAGGCTCTGGTCTGAAGTCAGCTCAAGCTGAGAGGGAAGGATTTGTCAAGATTGAAGTTTTCACTATTTCATGAGATGAAACATTCTTACTTTTGAATTGAGATTCTAGATTGTTTTATTACTTATTGAGAGCAGAAAAGTCATGGGGGGCTTGGTTTTATTTAGAATCAGGTGAAATTTCTTCCATTGAATACAGTTTGAGGGATAGTAGATCAAAGTAAATAAATTTCATTGTGTTTCAAGCGTTATTCTTGTGCAATATCATCAACATCATGATTATACAGGGTAATATAGACCCAAAAAGAAAAAAAAAACCCTGAAATTTCTACTTAAAAAAATTTTTGGATTTTTTTTTGATTAATCCAAAAATTTTGGAATTTTTGATTATATTAAAAGGGATATATAAAGACAGAATGGCAATAGCTTATCTACAAGACAGGGTCCATGATGCTGGCTTTAGTTCTTGATGTTAAACTCTAAGGAAGCTTTTAGTGACAGATTTTTCAGAGGATAGAAGCATAAAATTATGTAATATTAAAGTAGGGGTAAGCAATTGAGGTGTTTATATTGGGAAAGAGGACATGAAGTTGTAAGAGGTGCAGGGGTTATTTGTGGAAGGATTACGATTTCTTTGTGAAAGCTCATATAGCAGAATTAGAAACATGTTCTAAAGAAACACACATTTCAGATTAGTATAAGGAAAACATTCAATATTTAGGACTACCACAGATTGTCATGAGATAACATGGTCATTTTTGCTTCTGCAAGTTCTATCACTTTGTCACTTTAATATCACTTTCAACCTGATAATGTGAAATTCTAGACAACAGGTGGAAACAATTCATTTGAGATAGTATTCAGTATGTGTTTTGAAAGTCAAATAGGAGTTTTTAGAGCAGAGGAGAAAGAAAATTCATTTCTGAGGGAGAAAATTAGGTGTGAAGAAAGACTAATGTAAATAGACCTTGCATGTTGAGGCATTAGTGAGGAATCCAGTATTGTTGAATATGTAATGTTTCCACAGAACCTAAGTTCTATAAGGGTCTGTTTAATTCTTTTCCATATGCCTGGACCCTAGAACAATGACTTGCAATATTTCCATGCACCATTTTACAAGTACATAGTGTTAAAGTTTATTGCTAACAAACTTTCAAACAACTTCTCAGAGTCATGGGAAATTATATTCTCCTATTTTCCAGATTTGGATTTACAAATGAAGGAGGTATTTTAATTAATCTGTCCTCTGCTCTTTCATTACATTACCTCTTTATTAAGACCAAATCTATTCCCCCTTTGAAAAAAGAAGATCTGAGGGATTGTTTCTTCTCTGTGTTGGAGAATCTTTCTCTCCTTTGTTTCCTGGTTTGGAGAGGAGACTTACGTTCTTTTTATACTCACGTCAGCAAATGCTCTTCAGTGTACAGGGAATCCTATAGGACGTTCACATTTGTATGCTAGTCTTTCCTCATTATTGAAGTCTGGGAAAGAGTCTCAATATGTCATCCTTAAGACCCTCTTCAATCTGAGGTTACAAACAAAATACTCAACTATGTTAAGAAAACTGGTTAAGGAAGGAAGAAGCATGCACTGACTAAGTTTTTAAATTATTTTTCCCTGCAATGTGTATAACTAAAGGACTCTTTGCATAACCCCTGTTGGTCCCCAAATTAAATTCCATAAAGTTTCTTATTTCTTTAAATGTAATATTGATTAAAGTTGTAAATATTTCTTTAGGGACTTTATACATATATATGCATATATATTATCTGTAAATTTCTCAAGGGATTTTTGGTAATTTTCCTTTAAAGTAGAATTTTGTACTTATGCATATATGTACACAAATTTATATATAATATAAATTAAATATTACTATAATTATATGCATTATATATTATGTAGTATATATAATATATACAATATAACATACAACATATATACTAAATATATGTTGTCTATATACAAAATTATATATACCTATATAAGATATATGTACATATATGTGTGTATATATACATATACATACATATACATATATATTTACCTTCAACTTTAAGCCTTGTTTGAATGAATGTAGTGGGGAAAAGATTTAAAAGAAAAAAGAATAGGAGAGACAGTAAAGCCTAAACAATCTTGAATGCAATTACTTTGAAATCCACAAAGAAAAAGTTTATTACAGATTGATAGGAGACCTTCCTGTGAATATGCTAACTTTCCAAGCTGCTTTATAATGATCAGCATATCTTATCCTGAATTACAGACAGACAGCTTCAGTGAATTTTCTATTTGTTCCTGTTGTTGAGTGCTCTGAATGTCTACTTGGATATTTAAAGAGGTCACTAGGATTAGACTAATGTAACCTGTTTATATATGATTATCTTTGACCATGAGATACTTATTTATACAAAATTTAGGTAGAATTAAGTAATGAATTAGCTCTGAGTCTCACTGAGTTTACTCTGTTAAATTAAGTATTTTTGTTTTTAATTTCCCCATTCCCCATTCTGTTTTCTGGAAATAACAAACATTATTGTTTATCCAGAAATATAAATTCTGTGATCAGTTCTGACAATTTTTGGGAGACTTAAGGCATTAACTAAATCTTTGTATATGTCATTTTCCTTATTTTTAAATGAAGAGGTTACATTAGAACAGCGGTTTTCAAAAGACAGTTTATGAAGGCCCCTTGGACGTCATTGATGGATATGAGAGTGGTCTGAGCTGGGAGGTTGGAGGTTTATCCCTTTGTAACCCAGAGTCCTCCTCCTCTATTCATATTTTTTACTGGATTTTAAAAAATTCTATTTGATGCAAGATTATTTTTGCTACAAATATACTCTAACATTGAAAAGTTTTTCTCGTACCATTTTTCTCCACATTTAAAACCCCTTGATCCAAAAGTACCACCTCCCTGCCCCTGTCTTTTTGTGCTATTGAAACTTGAAATTTGCTGGAAATTGAGAAGAATTTTAAGTTCTTTATTGGAATAAAGACATCATGCAAATTACAAACTTCATCTCTTTTACTGTAAAATAATTTTATTTTCTCAGATATATTTAATGTTTTCATTAATGTCTTCTTAACAAAAAACAAATTTTGAAGTGGCAAAACTATATACATATATATGTATATATTTAGCACCTTAGGCAATTGTTTCAGTGTTGTCAACAGTTACCCAATACTTTGTCTTTTCTTCTTTTTTATCTTGTTAATTAAAATATTTTCCCAGTTTTAGTAAGATATAATTGTAATATAACATTATATTTTTCCAAGGTGTAAAACATAATCTTTTGATATATGTATATATTGAGAAATGACTACCACAACAAATTTAGTTAACATCCATTACCTCATATCATTATGATATTTTTCTTGCAATGAGAAATTTTAAGTTCTACTCTCTTATCAACTTTCAAATATACAGTACAATATTGTTAACCACAGACACCATGCTACACATTACATTCCCATAGCATATTTATTCTATATCTGTAACTTTTTACATTTTGACGACTTTCATCCATCTCCTCCATGCCCCCAACCCCACTTCTGGCAACCACCAATCTGTTCTCTGCTTCTATGAAGGATTTTTATTGTTGTTTCTTTAGATTCCACATATAGGTGAGATCATACAGTATTTGTCTTCCTCTGTCTGATTTATTTCACTTAGCATAACGTTCTCAAGGTCATTTTAACTTCATCTTAATTTCAACATTGGCCACTATTTCCAAAATGTTATTTATTTGTAATAGAATTTCGATCCAGTTTCTATCTATTGTATAGAACCTTTAGGAAGTTTTCAGAGTCAGTTTCTTCTCTTTAAATGACTTTGAATGTCTCCATTTAGACTAGGTCAGAAATCTACTGCATCACTGTCGGGCCAAGATGTCAAGAAACACCTGGCAGTCTGTTGTCTCAGATAATTAGAGTCAGGATAAAGAAGGACAGGAAATGTAATTATAGGTAATATGGAAAAGAAAGATGAATTAATTAAAATATTCCCATTCTGAATAACATATATGAGGAGCAGGATATAATCTAAGGGCATAAAACATAAAGAGGAGAGAAGGGAGCAGATATATGAAAATAACAAATGAAGTTTTGCTGATTGAACATCTAAATCTGTCTTGGCCCTTTGCATGTAATATCTCATTTAATCCTCACCAAAACCTGAAAGGTAAACGTAACTATCACCATTTTAAAGATGAGAAAACCCAATATCAAAAGGATAAGGCAATTTGTCCTAAGCATAGCACTCCCAAATCCTCTAGCTCTTATTCGAAACCATTTGGACCAGCTGCTTAAGCATACAGACTTTCTTCGGCACCACGTGGCTTCTAGACATAGAGTGAAATTTAAAAGAGATGCTATTTTGTATGATTGAATGGCAATTCCTGCATTTACTTTTTAAGGAAGATATAAGACACATATGATACAATTAACCATACTAAAGTGTACAATTAAGTGAGTTTTAGTATACTCACAAGGTTGTAAAATCATTTTCATTACATTATTCCAGAAAATTTTTATTATGTCAAAAAGAAACCCGATGTCCATTAGCACTTACTCTCTATTTCACCCTTCCTCCAGCCTCAGACAACCACTGATTTACTTTCTGTCTATTTGAATTTGCCTAATCAGAACATCTTATGTTAAAAAAATATAATATACTGACTTTTATTTTTTGTATTCTTTCATTTAGCATAATATTTTCAGGTTTAGACATGTTGTAGCATGTATCAGTACTTCATTGCTTTTTAGAGCTTAATAATATTCCTTGGTATGGATATACCAATTTTGTTTGTCCATTCATCCATTGATTGAAATTTGTGTTTCCACTCTTTGACTTTTATGAATAATGCTGCTATAAACATTCATGTAAGAGTTTTTGTTTCAATACCTGTTTTTTATTTTTGAAGCGTATACCTAGGAGTGGAATTTTTGGGTCATATGGTAACTCTGTATTTAATTTTTTGAGGAACTGACAATTTTCCACAGAAGCTGCATCATTCCATACATACATCCATGATAGCACTTGTTATTTTCACTTTTAAAAAATTATTAGTATAGCTATCCTAGTAATTTTGAAGTGATATTCATCTTGTAACGGTCAACTTTGATGAATTTGTTTATTAGCTTTAATAGTACTCTTTTTTTAATTTATTCTTTAGGATGTTCTATGTATAAAACCAGTAGAAATAATTTTACTTCTTTGTTTCCAATACAGAAAAAATTTCTTATGTGACAGAAGATACAACTACAAAGAAAATAGAAGTTTCATTTGATAAAAAGCTTTTTTTGAATCATCTGTGAGGTAAAATATTAGAATTTAAGATCACAGGCTTTATTTTTAATAGATAAAATGTACAGGAAAAAGGATGGTATGTAACATTGCTTTCTAGGCCTGGTACCGGATACAAATGTCTGATTACCATATTTCTAAAAATGTAAACTAAATAAACTGAGACATATAACAAAAGACCAGTACTATAATTAGATTATATATCTATATTGAGATATGTTTTTGTAAAATGAAGCAGACAAAAAAGGAAATATAAAGGATAAATTCCATCAACTATTTTCCTGTTTTATTTTCCCTAGAGTAATACACTCATTTAAGTACAATTTTATAATACAGCCACTTAGAACTTTATTCAAAAAAAAAATTAAAAGAACTTTAATGTGATCATATGTATGAATAAAATGAGTCAATGGAATTAGAATCCTTATGGTTCCCCAAACCTACCATATCTGACTCCATTCATCTTCCTTTATTCTAAGTATCCTTCAGTCTCAAACCACATTGGGATTGACAATGAAGTATATTGGGATGGCAACATAGTATAACTGCAATTCAGCCAGGTAACATTATAAACTAATAAATAGGAAATCTGTTTATACTATCTCATCTTCCTTTTCCCCCTAATTTGTTTACTGTGAAAAGTGTTGCCCTTACCTGAGAACTAAGATAAATCAGAAGGAAAAATATGATGGAAATATTCAATGACTTTAATAGAAAGACTGGCAAAAATAGGATTAATTCGATAACACTATGAAATACAAAAGCCAAAAATAAGCATGTTGTATTATTTAAACTAAATAGTATCAATAACTTATTTTTAAAATGTTTTCAGCACTCAGTCCTATTTACCCTTAGCAGCACAGTATAATTATCTTAGTGCATGAAACCCAATGAGCTTAAGACCAACAAAAGGAAGCTAAAGAAATGCTGATTTTTCCTCAGTAAGGAAGTCATTTAGAGGAACCTGAAATCTTCAGTAATATGAATTAGAATTTCTCTTCATAGAATAAGACCCAAAATAGATTGCAATGTTATTTCCTGGAATCATACACATGATCATTCAAAAATGTATTATTTTATCTTATGTAATTGAAAGTCTGACAAGTGCCAGCACTTGGATTAGAGCAATTAATAAGAAATACTCATTTCTGGCATTTATGAAGTTCACAGTTTTGCAGCAGCTATAGACATAAGGCAGTAATTATATAAAGGATGGCGAAAAACATTCTGTGAGAGTTGTAGAGGATTCTGAGACAGAGTATAATCATGAAACCAAAACTTGACTGAGGTCCAGGGAAAGATTTCCCCAAGGACTTCATGCTTAAGTTGAAATGTGAAGGAAACTAATATTTGGGCTACAGAGAATATAAGGACAGCAGCTAATAATTTAGCTAGGATTCATAACACATTAATCTATTCACAAACATCATCTCCAAGTACATTTTATTTTCTTTAAATTAGCCCATTAAAGGTTCCATTCTTGGGGGGAAAGCACAAAAGACAGGTTTGTTTCCTTTGAGGTAGAAGGTAGTGAAGGATGAAAATGAATTGCTCTATCTTAGAAAAGCTTAGGGATCAATGTCATTAACTGGGACCTGACTGACTTCAGACAGATTTCAGGGAGAAAATCTAAGTTCTTTGGAATTCTGGGAGTTAGCAAAGAAGTGGGAGCTGGAACATGAAGAGTGTTGCTGAAAGGAGACAATAGCTTTTCAAAATTTTACATAAAACATACCTGCTGTACCACCATCCACATCATGTTTCAGTGAAGGCTTTGAAGGCCCTCTTAATACAACAATTCATATTGTTTTGAAATGGTAAAAGTTCTTCTTTTACCCTAAAAAACTGTCCCACCCTATTTTTAATATATCTAGCTCAGCATGCCTTTGAGTGACTATGAAATACAGGGTCTATAGGGAGTGAGTGCCTATTATTGCATAACTTGGTGTGTTAGAGTCCTTTTAGAAATTATCATTATTGGCATTTTAAGATCAAATAAACCAAAGTTATATGATTTATCCAAATAATCCACTTATTAAGAGGTGGAGTGGAAACATGAATGCAGTTCTACATAACTCACAAAAGCCACAAGAAATACTTTCCTTTTTTTCCCAATATGTTTGGACTATTTGGTAAATTGCAATAGGCTGATTTACCCTAATACAAGGGGAGAAAAAGAATCACTGTATTAGTGAAGGTTCTCTAGATAAAAAGAACCAATAAGATGATAGATAGATGATCAATAGATAGATAGATAGATAGATAGATAGATAATTTGTTATGAAGGATTGGCTCACACGTTTATGGAGATTGAGAAATCCTATGTTCTGCCATCTGCAAGCTGGAGGTCCAGGAAAGCCAGTGATGTAGTTCCAGTCCAATTCCAAATTCCTGAGAACCAGAGGGTCAATGGTGAAAGTCCCAGTCTAAGTCCAAAGGTCTAAGAAACAGGAGCACCAAAGTCCAAGGCCAGGGTGAGATGGATGTTCCAACTCAAGCAATGAACAAATTTGCTGAGGGTCTAAATAGAACAAAAGGGTAAAGAAAGGGTAAATTTGTTCACTGCTTGAGTGATGCCCACTCTCATTAATGAGAATGATCTTATTTACTCTGTCAACAGATTCAAATGGTAGTCTCTTCTAGAAACCACCTCAGAGACACACCCAGAAATAATGTTTTACCAACTATCTGAGCCCAGTAAAGTTGTCTTATAAAATTGATTTTCACAATAACCATACATAAAAATGTAAATACAAAAGAAATTACAGAGTTAGCTTAGAATTTTGAAATTTTAATGTAGATGTGAGGCCTCAATCACATTGCTTAGTTTCTTTGTGATATAGTTTGTTCATTTGTACAACAGATTAAACAAAACCACTGATTCATCAGTTTTTAATGAAATTTAAATAAGTCCTATGTAAGAATCCATACTTATATTGTTATATATGTATTTACCAAATGCAAAACATTTTTTATTTCATATAAAAAACATAGACTATATACAGTCTTATTTTTATAATTATATTTTATTTATTTATCAATATGTAATAAATATACTCAATTATATATTTAAAGTAATTACACTATCAGTTTAACTTCAAATAATACATTTTTGGGGATATCTTTCTATACTCAAGTAAAATCATCCTTTCTATCCTGTTAACTGTTTTGGATGAAGCATCTTTTACTTTGCATAGAATTTACTCTATCTCCTTTCCTTTTATCATGACAGATATTTGTCAAGAAATGAATGGTTGGGTAAATTAGTGAATAAAACTTCATTTACACATGATTTACTATAAATCAGAATTATAAAATGGTGCCTCACCAGAAGAATTTTAATTTTGAGTGTACCAAGGGGATTTCATCATTCGTTTTTGTTTTCGCCCTTATGTAGAAGTCCAAATGCACAAATCCTAAGGCTAACCAGCATTGCTTCAGTGTATTCTCCTGGAAATTAAGGGATCAATATGTAACTCCCTTTCTACTTTGCCCATGTTCAGACATGAGTGAGAGAAATTCAAGAGGCAGGAAACAAGCAATTGGAGATCACTAGTTTACTTTCGGCATTGTTGAGGCTATACTGGAGGGCATGACTCAAATCTCATTAAAGGGCTTGTTAACAGTTGAGCTTAGCTCCCCAAACTAAGTCAGGGGATGCCCCCGGAACTTTAATGCTGGGCTGAGAGCAGGTGAGCTTGCTTCTCATGTGCAGTGAGATTCCAAAAGATGGGTAAAGAAATATGCTGAGCCATAAAATTTAGTTTATCTCCTCAACTCACAAAAGTAAAGAGCCATTTCTTTCTCCAGGGGGAGAAGAATGAGGAAAAGTCTTCCCTGTGACTGTAATGAATCTTATCACATGGAAATGTGAAGCCACAAGAAATAAGTTCCTTTCCTTTTCCCAATATTTTTGATATCTTACAAAAAGTAAGTGATATAAGTTCTTTAAAATGGAAAGGACATGATCAATTTTTATAAGCCAATTGATATTATATAACAATTTCAGAAAATACTTTACTCAGAAATATTCTTGGCAATTCTTAATAAAAGACTACAACTGGAAAGTACATCTGGGTATGATTTTCCTTTCTGTTGAGAGTGGACTTTAAATTTCTCATTGTAACTGGTCTGCCAGTTTTTTTAACCTAGCAGTTGTTTATTTGCTAGATCTATTTTTTTCTTTTTCTTTTATTTCATATTTTTCTCTGCAGTGTTTTTCTTGAATTTTATATTAAGTGTCTTTCCCCCTCCATAGTAAGCCATTATGGATAAATCCTGAAAGTTGCTGTCTGTCGTGAGACATCTACATGACTGTTATGTGCAAATGCCATTTTTATGTGTCATGTAGAATTATTAGGTAGTGATATGGTCACATGTAAATGATATTTATGGAGTTATTTTTTCCAAATGAGACTGTCTTCAAAATTGTTAATAATTTAACAACTGAGGAATTATTTAACATTCTTAGAAGCTGCTAGATGACTTCCAAATATTACACAAGATAATTTCTTTCTCATTAACTACTTCCCATTACAATTTTCCCTTCTCTTTTCCAAAGGATGATATTATTATTTTTGAAAGAGAGAGATAAAATAAAAATAAAAACTGTCCCCCCTCTTCTTAGACATAGCTATGTATTTGATTGGTTAGGGAAAAATTAATTACCAATAATACAAAGCACACAAATATTTCAATCATTGTTTAACACTAGCTGTTTATTAAGTAAGGATGTTTTAAAAATAATTAACTACTTGGGCTCCACTGCAGTCTTGATCACGTCAGAACTCCTGGATTGTTTCAGATGCTCAGACATGATTTTTAAGTCTGCTTTAAATATAAGGAATATATCTCCAAATGTTAATAAACAACAGGGGTTATTGACCTGAAAAACTGTCTTAGTGAAGCATTTAAAAGTTCTTCCAATGTTATTTCCAATTCTTCATCTTTACTCTTATAAATGAACTATTAACTACCCTCTCCATAGGTCTCACAATGTTTTCTTCTAGTTCTTCTGCAAACATAATTATTTATAGATTCCCATCTCTATATTTCCAAATCCTATTATTCATTTAACTCTTAATAATTTTATTCATTTTTTATGGGAATTTCCTTTGTCCTTATTTTAAAGAATAAATTTATAATAAAGAAGTTGCTATTAATTCTATCTATACCTTTTGATCTGATAATAAATAATTTTGGAATATATTCTGTATTTTCATTTATGATTAACATTTCTATTTTAAAAAATTTTGCTGCATAAGGCATGGCACACATAGGTCTAAAAGATGAACAATGAGTGAATAAATAAAATGAACAAAATATAAATCCAGGTTTCTGACCAGTGATAAATAAGTAATCAAAAAGTAAAAGATAGAACTGAATATTCAAAATAATAATAGAGAAGGTGGGACCAAGACAGCAGAGTAGGTGGATTCTGAGCTCACCTCCTCCCACAGACACACCAAAATTACAACATAAAGAACAACACTGTCTGAGAACACATAACAATAGCAGAACAGCTTTTCTACAATTAAGGACACAAAAACAAACAAACAAACAAAAATCATCCAGACAGGTATGAGGGGGCAAATATATAATATAGTCAAGACCCACACTCTGGTGGGTGACCAACAACTGAAAGGTAATATCACAAACACAGAGGTCTTTCCTATGGAGCAAATGGTTTGAGGCCCACCTTGGGCACCCAAGCCCTGAGGATCAGCACTGGGAAGAAGACCTCCCTGATTTTAAAGCCAGCAAGGCTTACATTCAGGAGATCCAAAGAGCTGTAGGAAACCAAGACTCCACTCTTAAGGGGCTTGCACACAATCTCACTTGCTATACATCTGAGCACAGAGACTGCAGATTGAAAAGTGCACGTGCTCTAGCAGGTCTACCAAGACTGCCCCAGCATACCCTGTAGCCCATACCAGGCACCCTCTCCAGCCACTCCCCTACCAAGATGGCAACTCTCAGTGGGCACTGGCTTGTGCCAGGCTCCAGCTCCATCCAACTCCCATCCACCAAAGCAGTGGCCCCCAGCACACCCTGGGAAAAGCCCCAGCCCATGTCTGAATTATCTCCAGCCCTCCTGCTATAGCCACTAGGTATACACAGGCTTTATAGGGACATTCCTACAAAAGGATATACCTTCAAGACTGGGAGAGGAAAATCTTTTGCCTAATTCATAGAAAGAAACACAGAAAGTCAAGCACAATTAGAAGACATAGGAATTTGTTCCAAACCAAAGAATAATATAAAATGGTAAAATAAGCAGAAACAAAAACAAACAACAATAACAAAAACAAACTGATGAAACAGAAAAAATTAATTGACCTGATAAAGAGTTCAAAGCACCACCCATAAAAATGTTCATGAAACTCGGGAGAAGAATGGAGATACATACTGAGAATTTCAACAAAGAACCAATCAGAGTTTCAAAACACATTAACTGAAATGAAAACTACACTAGAGGAAACCAACAGCAAATTAGACAATGAAGAAGAATGTGTAAACAACCTGGAAAACATAATAGTTTAAATCACCCAGAGAGTAGCATTGATATATATATATACACTACCAAATGTAAAATAGACAGCTATTGGGAAGCAGCTGCATTGCACGAGGAGATCAGCTCGGTGCTTTTTGACCAGCTAGAGGAGTGGGATAGGGAAGGTGGGAGGGAGAAGCAAGAAGGAGGAGATATGGGGATATATGTATACATATAGCTGATTCACTTTGTTATACAGCAGAAACTAACACAATTGTAAAGAAATTATACTCCATTAAAGATGTTAAAAAAAAAAAACACTGAAAGAAAAAAATAGCAAAAATTTAAAAAAAAAGATTTTTAAAAATTGAGAATAGTTAAGTTTTTTGTTTGTTTTAATCCATTCAGTCACTCTATGTCTTTGATTAGAGCATTTATTTAGTTGATTCACTTTGTTATACAGCAGAAACTAACACAATTGTAAAGCAATTATACTCCATTAAAGATGTTAAAAAAAAAAACACTGAAAGAAAAAAATAGCAAAAATTAAAAAAAAAGATTTTTAAAAATTGAGAATAGTTAAGTTTTTTGTTTGTTTTAATCCATTCAGTCACTCTATGTCTTTGATTAGAGCATTTATTTAGTTACATTTAAATTAATTATTAATAGGTATGTACTTATTGCCATTTTGTTACTTGTTTTCTGGTTGTTTTGTAGTTTATTTTTGTTCCTTTCTTCTTTTTTTGCTCTCCTTCCTTGTGATTTTATGACTAGCTGTACTACTATGTTTGGATTCCCTTTTCTTTTTTGTGTGTGTATCTGTTATAGATTTTTGGTTTCTGATTATCATGAGGTCCATATATAAAAAATGTGGAATGTTTCCCAAATTTGCATGTCATACTGCACAGGGGCCATATTTATCTTCTCTGTATGATACCAATTTATTAAATGTGCTGTAGAATCTAACACTGAAGAGGTTTCTTGAGTTAATTTTGAGTGAGCAAAGTAAGACACAAAAGAGTGTGAGTTAAACTATTGCTGCTTAAAAAGTTGCTTCAAAATTTAGTGTCTTGAGAAGACAATAAATATGCACTTTTGGTCAGATTTCTCTTGATTATATTCTATAATAATTGAGTCTATTTGTATATAAAAGAAGAACATATGGAGTGAGAGAAACATTTGCAAACTATATATCTGATAAGATATTAATATCCAAAATATGCACCAAAGTTATACAACTCAATAACAACAACAACAACAAAATCAACTTGATTTTAAAACGGTCAGAGTACTTGAAGAGACATTGTTCAAAGAAGACGTACAAATGATCATCTACATGAGAAGGTATGAACATTTCTAATATCAGGAAAATGTAAATCAAAACCTCACATCTGTTAGGGTGGTTATTATCAAAAAGACAAGAGATAGCAAATGTTGGCAATAATGTGGAGAAACAGGAACCCTGATACAGTGTTTGTGGGAATGAAAATTGGTGTACTCAATATGAAAAACAATATGGGTGGTGGTCAAAATATTAAAACAGAACTACCATATGATCTAGAAATTCCATTAGAAATTAATCACTATCCAGAAGATATATCTGCACTCCCATGTCTGTTGCAGCATTATTCAGAATAACCAAAATATGGAAACAATCTAAATAACATAAGTATCCACTGATGTGTGAATGGATAAAGAAAATGTGAAATATATGTACATATAATGGAATATTATTGTGCCATAAAAAGAAGAAAACTGCCATTTGGAAAAACATGAATGGGTCTTCAGGCAATAGGCTAAGTGAATCAAATCAGTCAGAGAAAGAAGAATACTGTATGATCTCACTTACAGGTAGAATCTGAAAACATCAAACTTATAGAAACAGTAGAATGGTGGTTGCCAGGGACTGAGGGGTGAAGGAAATGAGGAGAAGCTGGTTAAATAGTACAGGCTTGAAGTATAAGATTCATAAATTCTAGGATGTAAGGTACAGCATGGTGACTATAATTAATAGTAACGTATTGTACTCTTGAAAGTGGCAAAGAGAGTAGAGCTTTCCCATTCCCACCATAACAACAATAAAAGGGAAATAGTGTGAGTTGAAGGATGTGTTAACTAACCTTATTGTGGTAAAGATTTTGGTATCAAATCCTCGTGTTGTACACCTTAAACTTACAAAAGGTTATATATCAATTATATCTCAATAAAGATGAAAAATAATTTTTTTTTTTTCCCTTGGAGTCTTCAGCTGAAATGGCTGGAGAAACATTTGTACTTGAACATCATGTTAAACTACTGGGGAAAGAACTGACTTCATGCCAATATTCAGTTTTCCCTGAAAGAATAAGCAATTATGGCATGATCTCCACTCACTAAATATTCTCACATTTCAGGAACATTTTACAGTCTTTTTCAAAATACAAGTAGAGGAGCTTCAAAATGGCAGAAGAGTAAGACGCGGAGATCACCTTCCTTCCCACAAATACATCAGAAATATATCTACATGTGGAACAACTCCTACAAAACACCTATTGAATGCTGGCAGCAGACCTCAGACCTCCCAAAAGGCAAGAAACTCCCCACGTACCTGGGTAGGGCAAAAGAAAAAAAGAAAAAACAGAGACAAAGGAATAGGGATCAGACCGGCACCGGTGGGAGGGAGCTGTGAAGGAGGAAAGGTTTCCACACACTAGAAGCCCCTTCGCAGGTGGAGACTGCAGGTGGCAGAGGGGGGGACCTTCGGAGCCACAGAGAAGAGCACAGCAACAGGGGTGCAGAGGGCAAAGTGGAGAGATTCCCGGACAGAGGATTGGTGCCCACCAGCACTCACCAGCCCAAGAGGCTTCTCTGCTCACCCGCCAGGACGGGTGGAGAATGGGAGCTGAGGCTCCGGCTGCGGTCGAATCCCAGGGAGAGCACTGGGGTTGGCTGTGAAAACACAGCCTGAAGGGGGCTAGTGGGCCACAGCTAGCCGGGAGGGAGTATGGGAAAAGGTCTGGAATTGCTGAAGAGGCAAGAAACTTTTTCTTGCCTCTTTGTTTCCTGGTGTGCCAGGAGAGGGGATTAAGAGCGCTGCTTAAAGGAACTCCAGAGATGGGCACGAGCCGCGGCTATCAGCGGGGACCCCAGAGACGGGAACGAGATGCTAAGGTTGCTACTGCTGCCACCAAGAAGCCTCTGTGGAAGCACAAGTCACTATCCACACCTCCCCTCCCAGGAGCCTGTGCAGTCTGCCACTGCCAGGTTCCTGTGATCCAGGGAAAACTTCCCCAAGAGAACACACGGCGGCCTTAGGGTGGTGCAACATCACGCCGACCTCTGCTGCCATAGGCTCGCCCCGCATTCCATACTCCTCCCTCCCCCTGGGCCTGAGTGACCCAGAGGCCCCGAATCAGATGCTCCTTTAACCCCGTTGGGTCTGAATGAAGAACAGACGCCCTCAGGCAACCAACACGCAGAAGCGGGGCCAAATCCAAAGCTGAATTCCAGCTGTGCAAACAAAGAGGAGAAAGGGAAATCTCTCCCAGCAGCCTCCGGAGCAGAGGATTAAATCTACACAGTCAACTTGATGTACCCTGCATCGGTGGAATACCTGAATAGACAACGAACCATCCCAAATTGAGGAGGTGGACTTTGGGAACAACGATATCTATACATTTTTCCGTTTTTCTCTTTTTGTGTCTATGATTATGCTTGTGTGTGATTTTGTCTGTGTAGCTTTGCTTTTACCACTTGTCCTAGGGTTCTGTCTGTCCATTTTTTTTTTTTTTTTTTAAGTATAGTTTTCAGCGCTTGTTATCATTGATGGATTTCTTTTCTGGTTGGGTTGTTCTCTTCTTTCCTTTTTTTTTAATTACTTAAAATTTTTTTAAAATTATTTTTTGTTTTTTATTTTAATAACTTTTTATTTTATTGTTTTCTTTCTTTCTCTTTTTCTCCCTTTTATTCGGAGCCGTGTGGCTGACAGGCTCTTGGTGCTCCAGCCAGACGTCAGGACTGTGCCACTGAGGTAGGAGAGCCAAGTTCAGGACATTGGTCCACCAGAGACCTCCCAGCTCCATGTAATAACAAAAGGAAAAATCTCCCAGAGACCTCCATCTCAACCCCACGACCCACCTCCACTCAACAACCAGCAAGCTACAGTGCTGGACACCCTATGCCAAACAACTAGCAAGACAGGAACACAACCCCACCCATTAGCAGAGATGCTGCCTAAAATTATAAGGTCACAGACAACCCAAAACACACCAGCAGACGTGGACCTGCCACCCAGAAAGACAAGATCCAGCCTCATCAACCAGAACACAGGCACTAGTCCCCTCCACCAGGAAGGCTACACAACCCACTGAACCAACCTTAGCCACTGGGGGCAGACACCAAAAACAATGGGAACTACGAACCTGCAGCCTGCGAAAAGGAGACCCCAAAAACAGTAAGTCAAGCAAAATGAGAAGGCAGAGAAACACACAAATACAGATCTCATCACACAGGAGATGAAGAAATAAGGTAAAAACCCACCAGACCTAACAAATGAAGAGGAAATAGGCAGTCTACCTGAAAAAGAATTTAGAATAATAAGAGTAAAGATGATCGAAAATCTTGGAAATAGAATGGAGAAAATAAAAGAAATGTTTAACAAGGACCTAGAAGAACTAAATAGCAAACAAACAATCATGAACAACACAATAAATGAAATCAAAAATTCTCTAGAAGGGATCAATAGCAGAATAACTGAGGGAGAAGAACGGAGAAGTGACCTGGAAGCTAAAATATTCGAAATAACTACCACAGAGAAGAATAAAGAAAAAAGAATGAAAAGAATTGA
>NC_041225.1:7748470-7756970 GCF_002837175.3 Physeter macrocephalus | reverse complement strand
TAGATTTTTGGTTTCTGATTATCATGAGGTCCATATATAAAAAATGTGGAATGTTTCCCAAATTTGCATGTCATACTGCACAGGGGCCATATTTATCTTCTCTGTATGATACCAATTTATTAAATGTGCTGTAGAATCTAACACTGAAGAGGTTTCTTGAGTTAATTTTGAGTGAGCAAAGTAAGACACAAATGAGTGTGAGTTAAACTATTGCTGCTTAAAAAGTTGCTTCAAAATTTAGTGTCTTGAGAAGACAATAAATATGCACTTTTGGTCAGATTTCTCTTGATTATATTCTATAATAATTGAGTCTATTTGTATATAAAAGAAGAACATATGGAGTGAGAGAAACATTTGCAAACTATATATCTGATAAGATATTAATATCCAAAATATGCACCAAAGTTATACAACTCAATAACAACAACAACAACAAAATCAACTTGATTTTAAAACGGTCAGAGTACTTGAAGAGACATTGTTCAAAGAAGACGTACAAATGATCATCTACATGAGAAGGTATGAACATTTCTAATATCAGGAAAATGTAAATCAAAACCTCACATCTGTTAGGGTGGTTATTATCAAAAAGACAAGAGATAGCAAATGTTGGCAATAATGTGGAGAAACAGGAACCCTGATACAGTGTTTGTGGGAATGAAAATTGGTGTACTCAATATGAAAAACAATATGGGTGGTGGTCAAAATATTAAAACAGAACTACCATATGATCTAGAAATTCCATTAGAAATTAATCACTATCCAGAAGATATATCTGCACTCCCATGTCTGTTGCAGCATTATTCAGAATAACCAAAATATGGAAACAATCTAAATAACATAAGTATCCACTGATGTGTGAATGGATAAAGAAAATGTGAAATATATGTACATATAATGGAATATTATTGTGCCATAAAAAGAAGAAAACTGCCATTTGGAAAAACATGAATGGGTCTTCAGGCAATAGGCTAAGTGAATCAAATCAGTCAGAGAAAGAAGAATACTGTATGATCTCACTTACAGGTAGAATCTGAAAACATCAAACTTATAGAAACAGTAGAATGGTGGTTGCCAGGGACTGAGGGGTGAAGGAAATGAGGAGAAGCTGGTTAAATAGTACAGGCTTGAAGTATAAGATTCATAAATTCTAGGATGTAAGGTACAGCAAGGTGACTATAATTAATAGTAATGTATTGTACTCTTGAAAGTGGCAAAGAGAGTAGAGCTTTCCCATTCCCACTATAACAACAATAAAAGGGAAATAGTGTGAGTTGAAGGATGTGTTAACTAACCTTATTGTGGTAAAGATTTTGGTATCAAATCCTCATGTTGTACACCTTAAACTTACAAAAGGTTATATATCAATTATATCTCAATAAAGATGAAAAATAATTTTTTTTTTTTCCCTTGGAGTCTTCAGCTGAAATGGCTGGAGAAACATTTGTACTTGAACATCATGTTAAACTACTGGGGAAAGAACTGACTTCATGCCAATATTCAGTTTTCCCTGAAAGAATAAGCAATTACGGCATGATCTCCACTCACTAAATATTCTCACATTTCAGGAACATTTTACAGTTTTTTTCAAAATACAAGTAGAGGAGCTTCAAAATGGCAGAAGAGTAAGACGCAGAGATCACCTTCCTTCCCACAAATACATCAGAAATATATCTACATGTGGAACAACTCCTACAAAACACCTATTGAATGCTGGCAGCAGACCTCAGACCTCCCAAAAGGCAAGAAACACCCCACGTACCTGGGTAGGGCAAAAGAAAAAAAGAAAAAACAGAGACAAAGGAATAGGGATCAGACCGGCACCGGTGGGAGGGAGCTGTGAAGGAGGAAAGGTTTCCACACACTAGAAGCCCCTTCGCAGGTGGAGACTGCAGGTGGCAGAGGGGGGGACCTTCGGAGCCACAGAGAAGAGCACAGCAACAGGGGTGCAGAGGGCAAAGTGGAGAGATTCCCGGACAGAGGATTGGTGCCCACCAGCACTCACCAGCCCAAGAGGCTTGTCTACTCACCCGCCGGGACAGACGGGGGCTGGGAGCTGAAGCTTGGGTTTCAGTCGCACCCCAGGGAAAGGACTGGGGTTGGCTGCGTGAACACAGCATGAAGGGGTTAGTGTGCCTCGGCTAGCTGGGCGGGAGTCCGGGAAAAAGTCTGGACTTGCCGAAGAGGCAAGAGACTTTTTCTAGCCTCTTTGTTTCCTGGTGCACAAGGAGAGGGGATTAAGAGTGTCACTTAAAGGAGCTCCAGAGATGGGCGTGAGCCGCAGCTATCAGCGTGGACCCCAGAGACGGGTATGAGGCGCTAAGACTGCTGCTGCCACCACCAAGAAGCCTGTGTGTGAGCACAGGTCACTATCCCCACCTACCCTCCTGTAAGCTAGAGCAGCCTGCCACGGCCAGAGTCCAGTGATCCAGGGACAACTTCCCCGGTAGAACACATGGCGCAGCTCAGGCTGGTGCAACATCACACTAGCCTCTACCCCCACAGGTTGGCCTCACATCTGTACCCCTCCGTCCCCCTGGCCTGAGTGAGCCAGAGCTCCCGAAGCAGCTGCCCCTTTAACCCCATCCTGTCTGGGTGGGGAAGAGACGCCCTTAGGCGACCTACATGCAGAGGTGGGTCAAAATCCAAAGTTGAACCCCAGGAGCTGTGTGAACAAAGAACTGAAAGGCAAATTACTCCCAGCAGCCTCAGGAGCAGTGGATTAAATCTCCACAATCAACCTGATGCACCCTGCATCTGTGGAATACCTGAATACACAAAAAAATCATCCCAAATTGAGGAGGTGGAATTTAGGAGCAATGATATATATCTTTTTCCCCCTTTTGTCTTTTTGTGAGTGTGTATGTGTATGCTTCTGTGTGTGATTTTGTCTGTATAACTTTGCTTTTACCATTTGTCCGAGGGTTCTGTCGGTTTTTTTTTTTTTAATGTTTTCTTAATATTATTTTTTATTTTATTTTATTTTATTTTATCTTCTTCATTCTTTCTTTTTTTCTCCCTTTTATTTTTTTTATTTTTTATTATTATTTTTTTTGTGGTATGCGGGCCTCCCTCTGCTGCGGCCTAGGGAAATTTCTCCCAGCAGTCTCAGGAGAAGAGGATTAAATCTCCACAATCAACCTGATGCACCCTGCATCTGTGGAATACCTGAATACACAAAAAAATCATCCCAAATTGAGGAGGTGGAATTTAGGAGCAATGATATATATCTTTTTCCCCCTTTTGTCTTTTTGTGAGTGTGTATGTGTATGCTTCTGTGTGTGATTTTGTCTGTATAACTTTGCTTTTACCATTTGTCCGAGGGTTCTGTCGGTTTTTTTTTTTAATGTTTTCTTAATATTATTTTTTATTTTAATAACTTTATTTTATTTTATTTTATTTTATCTTCTTCATTCTTTCTTTCTTTTTTTCTCCCTTTCATTTTTTTTTATTTTTTATTTTTTTTTTTTTTGTGGTATGCGGGCCTCCCTCTGCTGCGGCCTCTCCCGTTGCGGAGCACAGGCTCCGGACGCGCAGGCCCAGTGGCCATGGCTCACTGGCCCAGCCACTCCGTGGCATGTGGGATCTTCCCAGACCGGGGCGCGAACCCGGTTCCCCTGCATCGGCAGGCGGACGCGCAACCACTGTGCCACCAGGGAAGCCCCTCTCCCTTTTATTTTGAGCTGTGTGGAGGATAGGCTCTTGATGCTCCAACCAGGCGTCTAGGCTGTGCCACTGAGATAGGAGAGCCAAGTTCAGGGCACTTGTCCACAAGAGACATCCCAACTCCACGTAATGTCAAATGGTGAAAATCTCCCAGAGATCTCCTTCTCAATGCCAAGACCCAGCTCCACTCAAAGACCAGCAAGCTACAGTGTAGGAAACCCTATGCCAAACAACAAGCAACAAAGGAACACAACCACATCCATTAGCAGAGAGGCTGCCTAAAATCATAATAAGGCCACAGACAACCCAAAACACACGACCAGATGTGGACTTGCCCACCAGAAAGACAAGATCCAGGCTATTCCACCAGAACACAGGCACCAGTCCCCTCAACCAGGTAGCCTACACAAGCCACTGAACCAACATTATCCACTGGGGACAGACAACAAAAAGAAGGGAAACTACGAACCTGTAGCCTTCAAAAAGGAGATGCCAAACACAGTAAGTTAAGCAAAATGAGAAAAAGAAACACAGAGAAGATGAAGGAGCAAGGCAAAAACCCACCAGACCTAACAAATGAAGAGGAAATAGGCAGTCTACCTGAAAAGATTTCAGAATAATGGTAGTAAAAAGGATCCAAAATCTTGGAAATAGAATGGAGAAAATACAAGAAACGTTTAACAAGGACATAGAAGAACCAAAGAGCAAACAAACAGAGATGAACAACACAATAAATGAAATTTAAAATTCTCCAGAAGGGATCAATAGCAGAATAACTAAGGCATAAGAATGGATAAGTGACCTGGAATATAAAAGAGTAGAAATAACTACTGCAGAGGAGAATAGAGAAAAAAGAATGAAAAGAATTGAGGACAGTCTCAGAGACCTCTGGGATAACATTAAACACACTAACATTCGAATTATAGGCGTCCCAGGAGAAGAAGAGAAAAAGAAAGGAACTGAGAAAATATTTGAAGAGATTACAGTTGAAAACGTCCCTAATATGGAAAAGGAAATACTTAATCGAGTCCAGGAAGCACAGAGTGTCCCATACAGGATAAAGCCAAGAAGAAATACTCCAAGACACATATTAATCAAACTATCAAAAATTAAATACAAAGAAGAAATATTAAAAGCAGTAAGGGAAAAACAAGTAACACATAAGAGAATCACCATAAGGTTAACACCTGATCTTTCAGGAGAAACTCTGAAAGTCAGAAGGGAGTGGGCAGGACACATTTAAAACAATGAAAGAGAAAAACATACAAACAAGATTACTCTAACCAGCAAGGACGTCATTCAGATTTGACGGACAAATTAAAAGCTTTACAGACAAAGAAAAGGTAAGAGAATTCAGCACCACTAAAGCAGCTTTACAACAAATGCTAAAGGAACTTCTCTAGGCAGGAAACACAAGAGAACAGTAGCAATTCTCATATCAGTAATTCTCATATCAAAATTGACTTTAAAACAAAGACTGTTACAAGAGACAAAGAAGGACACTACATAATTATCAACAGATCAATCCAAGAAGTAGATATAACAATTATAAATATTTATGCACCCAACATAGGAGCACATCAATACATAAGGCAAATACTAACAGCCATAAAAGGGGAAATTGACAGTAACACAATCATAGTAGGGGATTTTAACATCCCACTTTCACCAATGGACAGATCATCCAAAAAGAAAATAAATAAGGAAACACAAGCTTTAATTGATACATTAAACAAGATGGACTTAATTGATACTTACAGGACATTCCTTCCAAAAACAACAGAATACACATTCTTCTCAAATGCTCATGAAACATTCTCCAGGATAGATCATATCTTGGGTCACAAAACAAGCCTTGGTAAATTTAAGAAAATTGAAATAGTATCAAGTATCTTTTCTAGCCAAAACGCTATGAGACTAGATATCAATTACAGGAAAAAGTCTGTAAGAAATACAAACACATGGAGGCTAAACAATACACTACTTAATAACCAAGAGATCACTGAAGAAATACAAGAGGAAATAAAAAATTACCTAGAAACAAATGACAATTAAAACACAATGAACCCAAACCTATGGGATGCAGCAAAAGCAGTTCTATGAGGGAAGTTTATAGCTATACAAGCCTACCTTAAGAAACAATGAACATCTCAAATAAACAACCTAACCTTACGCCCAAAGCAATTAGAGAAAGAAGAACCAGAAAACCGCAAAGTTAACAGAAGGAACAAAATCATAATATAAGATCAGAAATAAATGAAAAAGAAATGAAGGAAACAATAGCAAAGATCAATAAAACTAAAACCTGGTTCTTTGAGAAGATAAACAAAATTGATAAACCATTAGCCAGACTCAACAAGAGAAAAAGGGAGAAGACACAAATCATGGAATTAGAAATGAAAAGGGGAATAACAACTGACACTGCAGAAATACAAAGGATCATGAAAGATTACTACAAGCCCTTAAGAAACAATGAACATCTCAAATAAACAACCTAACCTTACGCCCAAAGCAATTAGAGAAAGAAGAACCAGAAAACCGCAAAGTTAACAGAAGGAACAAAATCATAATATAAGATCAGAAATAAATGAAAAAGAAATGAAGGAAACAATAGCAAAGATCAATAAAACTAAAACCTGGTTCTTTGAGAAGATAAACAAAATTGATAAACCATTAGCCAGACTCAACAAGAGAAAAAGGGAGAAGACACAAATCATGGAATTAGAAATGAAAAGGGGAATAACAACTGACACTGCAGAAATACAAAGGATCATGAAAGATTACTACAAGCAACTCTATGCCAGTAAGATAATAAAATGGACAACCTGGAAAAAATGGACAAATTCTTAGATATGCACAACCTGCCGAGACTGAACCAGGAAGAAATAGAAAATATGAACAGACCAATCAGAAGCACTGAAATTGAAGCTGTGATAAAAAATCTTCCAACAAACAAAAGCACAGGACCAGATGGCTTCAGAGGCAAATTTTATCAAAAATTTAGAGAAGAGCTAACACCTATCCTTCTCAGTCTTCCAAAATATAACAGAGGGAGGAAAACTCCCAAACACATTCTATAAAGCCACCATCACTCTGATACCAAAACCCGACAAAGATGTCACAAAGAAAGAAAACTCCAGGTCAATATCACTGATGAATTTAGATGCAAAAATCCTCAACAAAATACTAGCAAACAGAATGCAACAGCACATTAAAAGGATCATACACTATGATCAAGTGGGTTTTATCCCAGGAATGCAAGGATCCTTCAATATGCACAAATCAATCAATGTGATACACCATATTAACAAACTGAAGGAGAAAAACATATGATCATCTCAATAAATGCAGAGAAAGCTTTCGACAAAACTCAATAGCAATTTATGATGATAACCCTCCAGAAAGTAGGCATACAAGGAACTTTCCTCAACATAATAAAGGCCATATATGACAAACCCACAGCCAACATCGTCCTCAATCGTGAAAAACTGAAACCATTTCGACTGAGATCAGGAACAAGACAAGGTATTTCCACTAACATCAGGAAAAAGACAAGGTTGCCCACTCTCACCATAATTATTCAACATTGTTTTAGATGTTTTCGACACAACAATCACAGAAGAAAAAGAAACAAAAGGAATCCATATTGGAAAAGAAGTAAATCTGTCACTGTTTGCAGATCACATGATACTATACATAGAGAATCCTAAAGATGTTACCAGAAAATTACTAGAGCTTATCAGTGAATTTGGTAAAGTAGCAGGATACAAAATTAATGCACAGAAATGTCTTGCATTCATATACACTAATGATGAAAAATCTGAAAGTAAAATTAAGAAAACACCTCCATTTACAACTGCAGCAAAAAGAATAAAATATCTAGGAATACACCCACTTAAGGAGACAAAAGACCTGTATGTGGAAAATTATAAGACACTGATGAAAGAAATTAAAGGGCTCCCTGACTTCAGAGTATACTACAAAGCTACAATATCAAGACAGTATGATACTGACACAAAAAAAGAAATACAGTTCAATGGAACAGGATAGAAAGCCCAGAGAAAAACCATGCACATATGGTCAGCCTATTTTGACAATGGAGGCAAGAATATACAGTGGAGGTAAGACAGCCTCTTCAATAAGTGGTGCTGGGAAAACTGGATAGCTACATGTAAAAGAATGAAATTAGAACACTCCCTAACACCATACACAAAAATAAACTCAAAATGGATTAAGGACATATATGCAAGGCCAGGCACCATCAAACTCTTAGAGGAAAACATAGGCAGAACACTCTATGACATAAATCACAGCAAGATCCTTTTTGATCCACCTCCTAGAGAAGTGGAAATAAAAACAAAAATAAACAAATGGGACCTAATGAAACTTAAAAGCTTTTGCCCAGCAAAGGAAACCATAAACAAGATGAAAAGACAATCCTCAGAATGGGAGAAAATATTTGCAAATGAAACCACTGACAAAGGATCAATCTCCAAAACATACAAGCAACTTATGCAGCTCAATAACAAAAAAACAAACAACCCAATCCAAAAATGGGCAGAAGAGCTAAATAGACATTTCTCCAAAGAAGATATACAGATTGCCAACAAACACATGAAAGCATGCTCAACATCATTAATCATTAGAGAAATGCAAATCAAAACTACAATAAGGTATCATTTCACACCAGTCAGAATGGCCATCATTAAGAAATCTACAAACAATAAATGCTGGAGAGGGAGTGGAGAAAGGGAACCCTCTTGCACTGTTGGTGGGAATGTAAATTGATACACCCACTATGGAGAACAGTATAGAGGTTCCTTAAAAAACTAAT
>NC_041225.1:7715576-7748277 GCF_002837175.3 Physeter macrocephalus | reverse complement strand
TATTACTCAGCCATAAAAAGGAACGAAACTGAGTTATTTGTAGTGAGGTGGATGGACCTAGAGACTGTCATACAGAGTGAAGTAAGTCAGAAAGATAAAAACAAATACCGTATGCTAACACATATATATGGACTCTAAAAAAAAAGAAAGAAAGAAAATGTTCAGAAGAACCTAGGGGCAAGATGGGAATAAAGATGCAGATCTACTAGAGAATGGACTTGAGTATATGGGGAGAGGGAAGGGTAAGCTGGGACAAAGTGAGAGAGTGGCATGGACATGTATACACTACCAAACGTAAAATAGATATCTAGTGGGAAGCAGCCGCAGAGCACAGGGAGATCAGCTCGGTGCTTTGTGACCACCTAGAAGGGTGGGATTGGAAGGGTGGGAGGAAGGGAGATGCAAGAGGTAAGAGATATGGGGATTATATATGTATAACTGATTCACTTTGTTATAAAGTAGAAACTGACACACCATTATAAAGCAATTATACTCTAATAAAGATTTTTTTTTAAGTTACATTTTAAAAAAGTAGAAAAAAATAATAAAATAAAATACAAGTGTTCTTTCCAAGATCATTCTTAAACATTTTATATTTTTAGCCTGTGCAAATAAAGTCTTTTCACAGATGTCCTGTCAGGTTGGTCATGTATATAGATTTGTTTGTTGTTTTTGTTTTAACTAAATTGTTCATTTGGTATTGGTTACCAAATCAAATTTATCAAACTCTATCAAGGGAAAAAGTTTAACAAACAAAAAAATTGACATTGATCAATTTATATAATTTCTTTGATTAAACTATTGTGTGTTTTATTCAGGAATTCATGTAATAATGGCAACAAAATATTATGATTTTATTTCATTACTAATGCTGTTTATAGTTTTTCACTCATCTGTCATCCTCAGAACAAGAACACTTCTTATTCAGGAACAGGCTCTATTTTTCATTGTATTGAATTTTTAAATTTCTCTATAATACATAATTATTATAAATATCACTTAATACATTATTATGTTGTTATAGGTTGGTTATTTTATGTTATTAAGATATGCACTTTTGTTTATTAAATATCTGAATGTTGCTGATACAGTGGAAACTTTGTGTTATTAAATTTGGGATTGCTCACTGTTCTGAAATATTTTATTTTTATAGATTTCATGTAATTTTTCTGGTTCTTTCAGCCATAAAATCATATCACCAACTGATACATACAACTTTGTGCCTTTTCAACTATACATTATTTATATTATTTCTGTCCATTTTTTTCCAAAATAAATTAGATAGACAATATGAACAACTATGAAGATGAGTAGACCATTTATTCTTTTTCTTCCATTGACCCTGATGAATAGTCATGGGCAATGAATTTCTGTCCTGTATGTGCAGCAGTGATGGAGAGAGGAGTAACATGATTATGCTTACAATAGTCAAGTGACCTTAACTTCAAGGGCGTGAAGATCTGGATTATTCATATATAGGAATTCTGGAGTAGGATCAATAAGACCAAATAAACTGCAATCTATGTTAAAAATCGTGAGTTTTTACAGTACAAGATACGTCAGCACAGCTTTAAAAAAAGGACTTCATACTCTAGAAAGTTAGGCTTGACAAAATATTGAATTATAAGTACTGACTTGAATTAAAAGTGGTAATTATTTCTGAGTTTGTGATGGCATGGGAAAGAAAATTTCAATGTTTTGTTTTTGCTGAAAAAAATGCGTTGCATTTGAACCAAATTTGAAGAAAACACCTGAGAAGGATTATATTGATACTTCCAGTAGCTCTCAACAATGTTCTTCCTAAAAATAAACAAGCTAGATTAAGCAATGCTCTATTTTCTAGGAATAACTCTCAGTCTGAATACTATTCATTTAAAATAAAATAAAGGAATAAGAGAATATTGGGCTTATACACTACAATTTTATGATAGAATTTTCATCAAAATGATGTAAGAAATTTTATAGAAATTGTGAGAGGCAGAGAAATATTTTAGTTTCTTTTTTAAAAAAGCTTGAGAAAAGAGTCAATATGTATGCAGAAGCTGTATTTTATATATAATATAATATAGAATATATTACACAAATGTTTTTGTAGTTTTCTTTATCATAGAGTTGAAATGCATTTTTGCTTACATACAGACTCCTCACTCTCCACAATACATCACTGGACTTTCCACACTTGATTTAATCTGTGTTTGCATGTGTGTTTGTTTGCTTAGAAAATATACAGTCAGGTGGTATTTCTTCCATTAATATGATAAAGATTCTTCAGCTATATAAGAGAGAAAGGAAGGACATATATTCTAATTAATTATCATTTTATTAAAGAAAGAGTTTAGTGAAGAGTCCCTAGAAAATTGACTTATATAATAAATAGCATGGATTTGAAGAATCCCAATACATTATTAGCTGTGCGATCTTAGGCAAGTTATGCCATTTCTCTTTTCCTGTTTGCGGAATAAAGATAATTATAATGCCTAACTCAAAATAGTGTTATGATTAATTTAGATAACTTATATTAAGACATTAGAACACCAAGAAGCAAATAGTAAGTCCTCAGTATATTATTGGTTACTTTTAATTAATTTGAATTGCCTGCTGTGAGATAATAGAAAAAATATATATTGGTTTCTACTGTCAGTTCCTGGCACAGGGCTCCTAAAATCCTTTTAAATTTCTAATGATAAGAGCACTAGGAGAATAATTGTTTTAATGAATTGATTTTGGGTGGGTTCCTGGATGGCTCGTGTATGGAGGCTGGTCACCAGAAAGACCAACCCATAATTAGAAGCTTGGATTTTTTTTTTTTTTTTTTTTTTTTTTTTACTTCCTATTCTCCAGAGAAGGGAGAGGGGCTGGAATTGGAGGTAATAATTGATTGTGCCTACAGGAGAAGGCCTCCATAAAATCCTAAGAGTGTAGGTTTCAGAGAGCTTCATGGCTGGAAAAAACAACACCTAGAAGGTGACACAGCCCAGCTACACAGGGACAGAAGCTCCTGTGCTGGATACCCTCCCAGACATTGCCTTATATATTACTTCATCTGGCTATTCACCTCTATCATTTATCATATATTTTAATAAACCGATAAACACAAATGTTTTCCCTTAGTCCTTTGAAATGTTCTAACAAATTAACTGAACCCAAGGAGAGGGTCATTGGAACCTCCCATTTACAGCTGGTTGATGAGAAATGCAGGTAATAACCTGGGATTGTGACGGGCCTCTGAATTGCTGGGAGGTGCAGGGGGAAGCCTTGTGGGACTGAGCCCTTAGCCCGTGGGGGTCTGATGCTTTCTCAGGGTAGATAGTGTCAGAATTTAGTTAAATTTTAGGACACCCAGCTGGTATCACAGAAAATTGTTTGGTGTGGGGAAAAACCTCCACACATTTGGTGACCAGAAGTGTCAGAAGTGAAGTGTTTTGTGCGAGTAGTAAAGGAGACTCACAGTGGAGAAACACACAATAGGAGGAATTGGGTTTTTCTCTATATAGAAAGAAAAAAAAAAAGTTTAGGTTTTCCCTTTACACCTGCCATTCCTAGTCTCTTAAGTGATGCATCTCTTATGCATCATCATCCTCTGGGAAACTTTTCCCAAAGTCTCAAACTGGGTTATGTTTTCCTCTTTCAGTTTCAACAAACACCCTCTTTTGCCTCTATGGTGTTCTTGTATTATATATTGATTTATCTATCTCCCTAAGTAGTTCATGAGTTTCTTGGGAGCCAAACTATGTCCCATTCTTCTTTATATCATTTTAGACTTCCATCTCTGTCTCATACAAAGAAGCATTGCTTAAATTAGAAATTGATTGGGTACAAAGATACAATGTATTACATTTCAAAATAGAGTTTATTTTGTTTAAATCCTTCATATCTCCCTTCTATCGATATATAGAAATTTCTCTGTCCTTAAGATAAGATTTCCTTTCACTCTGCCACAATCAGATGGCATGTAGTGTGCTGCATTCCCAGTTAAGTAGGAGGTAAGGCTGCCATGTCAGGTATATATGAAAACAATCAACCATCCAAAGGATTGCTAGTTCAGTGGTGGCAACTTAAGGCTTCACAGTGTGAGTGGGGTTTACAGTTTATCAGAGAAGTCTGAATGCTTCCCAGAATTGCTTTCCATTTTGTATGTAATGTTTTTCTATGTAGTACAGCCCAAGGAGTCCTATTAATTGCAGGCCAATGGTTGTTTCATTGAAGTTTTGTATAATCCTTATTCACCACTTTCTTCTCTTTTTAATTTCAAATGAAGTTAAGGCTTCTGCCTTCAACTTCTTTTGCTTTAAGTGATAAACTTTGACATCGAGCAGGCATAACTTAATCAGCATATTTATGATGGTATCTGCAGTTGCTGATAAGTTATTGCATCACTCCTAACTAGATAATTGCTCAAACATATAGAGAAATGAGTCAGATGTAACATGTAAGAGAGAGGTGCAATTGGTCATCACCTAATTTTTAGATGAAGATAAAGTTCAGGAGAAGTAAGTTAACTGTGTCAGTGAGAGATGTAAGACTGAACTTCAGATCCCTTACTCAACATTGTCATTTGCTAATTGACACTTGAGGCAACAATAATAAATAAGGTCAGATTACTGTCTGTGGAACCTATGATGTAAGAAGTTAGAAGTATTACCAGGATCATGGGAACAGAAAATGAACTAATACTTATCCACAGTGAGTAAGATCTGGAAAGGTCTCATAGAAAAGGTGGAATTTCAGTTGTTCCTGGAAGGATGAGGAGTGGTTACTAGATGGCTAAAAAGAGGAATTCATTCTAGGTGGAGAATAATATATTTGTCAACTCAAGACAGATCAATATTTATATTGAAATGTGGGGATTAGGTCTTCAGTTGCCTTAAAAAATGATGAGTCATCTTCTAAAAAAGTGTTGTGCTTTATTAAGTATGATGCTTTGGAAATTTTCTTGACATTCCCCCGCCTGAAGCTGAAGCTCACACACATTAAAGATTTCTCAAAATACTTTGCTGGAGAGTAGGCTTCTGTACTGTTCTTTGCCTAGATACTTTGAACATAGGGTGTTTCTCATTTTTTCTAGGGAACTGACATTCAGGAAATATGTTTTTTATTACCTGGTTGCTATCTGTACATTTATCCTTATTTTATTCCTTTCAGCTCTTGTATTTTGCTTTTGACCCATGTTTCCACACACATTTATTTATTTTTGAAATAATTTTCTTCATTCCATATTGACCAGCCTAAAACTCCATTTGCCCTTCTTCCACACTTAAAAACAAACTCCTATCCTCATATCACTGGGCACAGAAGCAAGGTAGGATTTAGGTCTTCTTTCTCCTTCCAAGTTCTAAATTAGAACTCTTCATTTCTTAATTATTTTATTAAGTTCAAGGTATATTGTATATAGATAAACTAGTCTTTAGTCATTATTACCATTTTATTAATCATTCAAGGTCTTCCTCTATATATACTGAGGACTATTTCATCTAACCCAATGTTCCTCTTTTATTCTTTATTTTGTCATAATTCTGGGAGATGCACTAACCTTGCAGGTAACTCATCAAATAATCTCATCTATTTCCTAAATTTTTTAAGTTCATATAATGTTCACATACCATTCTTTTGATCAGGTGTTTTGAAAGGATTCTAGCCAGCAGGACCTAAATTGTTAGAAGTGCTTCTTCACTTCTTCGGATGGTGATGAGAAGGCTCAAGGAGTGTTAATTATATCACAGAAAGCAGAGTTTCAGGCCATGTCATACATCCTGCTGATAGAGACATGGTCCTACCATTGTGAAGTAGGACCTTGGAGGATGTGGAGTTCTTGGGATCTATACTAACTCTTACTGAATAGAATGTGGATGCCAGAGAAGAGGCATTCTGATTTGGACAAGCAAAGTTCTGGTGTCTTTTTTTGTCTTCAAATGGAAGTTAGAGGAGTACATAGGGCTGGTTTTAATTGAAATGTGTAGAGTACTTGGTTTTCATTTTAATTCCTACAAATGGAGATTTATGGGAAATGATTGTAATCACTATTAATCAAGAAATAATTTTGGGCTATGAGAAAAATAGCCATACATTAGAAATGACAGAGCAGAGATCTGAAAAAGCCTAGACTTTGTACAGTTTATAGAGCTATCATGCTAGTCTGCCCTAGACTGTCTGAACTAAAACTCCCAAATTATTTATGAGATAAATGTATATTGTTTTAAAGACACTGTTATTTTGATATTTCCTGTTTTGTGCAACCAAATGTAATCTTAAATATTATATTCAACATTAATCTGTCATAATTTTCTATTTGTCTGCCTAACTCATTCTCAATATTCTTTATGATGTTCCATTCTTTAGCCAACTTCTTAAAAGCTAGTTGTCTTAGGATCTTTTCTTAGCTCTCTGCACTCTTCAATCTCTACAATTTTGCAGAACACCTCTGTTTTTAATGACACAGGTTTTAATCTCACTTTCATAGACTAATTGTTTTAGACCAGATATAAGTATGTTACATACAACTGCTAGTGAAACATCTTTATTTCAATATTCTACCATAATTAAAAATCAACTCTCAAAATTGAACTCAACATCATTCCTTAATTCATTCCCTAAATTTGTTCTTCTCTGTATATTCTTTATTTCAACAAATGGCATCACTATGCACACAATAATACAAGACTAAAATGTGTAAGTTATTCTAAATACATCTTTCTTTTAATGTCTTCATGTCCATTTAATCACAAACTCCTGTTGATTATATCTTTTTTCTTTACCCTCATGGTTCATCAGAGTCCTCTCTTTGTTACTTTAAGAATTATATTTTAACATAAAGTAGAACAATACATTTTCTTGGATACCTACACTCTCCATTCTTAACTAACATAATATTTGCAGCCTACAGCCTCTGAGAGGTGGAGATATCACCTTGTATACCAGATGCAGCCACCAAAGCATGATTTATTAGAAAAGAGTTGGACAACTAACTCAAGGAAGTTCTCTATATGCCCATCAATGGCTTAAGGCTCAGAATTTAAGAAGTGGTAAATTTGTTTAACCCAATCCCTGTTTCAGGATTAAGTTTCAGAAGTTGAGAGATTGCTAGATAACATGAGAAATGGAAGTGAAAGTTTTGTAGATTTAACAATCGAACAATTCATGATGATTGTAGGAAAATATAAGTCATAAGAAAGCTAAATGGAATAATAAAATTAAATGCAGTTTATGTATCACATGAGGCAATGGTAAATACAATATAACTCAAGAAAACTAAAATGTGAATTATCAATCAGTGGCCCTACACATATCAGTAAGAAAATATGGTTTTAAAATCTTTAAAAGTAAAAATCTGTGTAAAATCAGAGGAAAAACATTATTTAATAAGATTTTGTTGTTGTTGTTGTAGTGGTGGTGATTAGTGGGGGGTTCCAAGCCTAGTACATTACACTATCCTTTTATTTTGGATATCTTAATTAAATCAACAATATCATGGACTTCATGCTACAGGTCTAAGGAGCTAGAAACAGATATTCCTATGGGTGATATACATAACTGGGTTACAGTTGCATAATATAAACCTGAAGAGGTATGGATGATAAATGGGAGAGACAGTGCAGTCCATTAGAAGACCCCTGCAGTTCTATATGATCACCCATAAGGCTGATTATAAAAGGATCACAAAGAAAAAGCCACTTATTTTATTTTTATTTAAATTGTCAGGAAATTGGTTGTTTTTTTTAATCAATTGGCTGTTAAATGGAAAGTTACCATATATCTCAAACACGGACAGAAACTTAACATTTTTTTGATGATATTTCAGGGCCTTTAGAATCTAGTGCAGGCATGTGCTTACTACTCAGAACAAGAATTATCATTGTAATACACTTAACAAGGAAGAAATTTGGTAAAGTCCTGAGTAACCAGCTTTCAGTATTTTGCAGATGGCAAGACTGGGAAGCCTGGATCTTATGAAAAGAACAGACAATTATAGGTATAATGGGATTTTATATTTTAAAAGAAATACAGTCCTCTTTTTTCCCCCACTTCAACTAAAACAGCATGTTTTCATGTGCCTATTTTGTCCGATACTTGGGACCAGTAGTGGAAGATGAGAAGGGCTTAGAAAACAAGCATATCTCTTCCCCTCCAGTTGCTTATAAACTAGTTGGGTTGATAAAGCATCTATAATACCATTCTGGAACATTTTATGCAAACGATGAAAGTTCTTGTTGTTTTTTGTAGAGCATTGCCTCTGCTTTGCAAAGATAGGATAGAGTAAATAAATTTCTTTTTTATAATAATAGGTCTTTTCGCATGCTTAAATCTAGTGCTAACTCTAGTTTTTTACTTTGTTGCTGAAATTCTATATCAAGTGAAATGCAAAAAACATATGTACATCAACCATCTTTTAAAAGCACACAAGTTATTTTTCTAAGCAAAGAAGCTTCAACCTGAGGCATCTTCTGGAAGTATTCTACTAGATTTTATTCTTAGGTCCTACTCAGCATTCTTATCAATATTATGCATTAGGGCATTTATATCACTCATAACAATAAACTTTTAGAGTGATTCTAAGATGAGAGACAGCTAATGGAAGGTACATACAACAACTGTTAAGATATTGTTAACCGGATATAAATGTGAGCTTTACATATTTAATACTAAGTTAACACACATATTTAATACTAAGTTAATACTAAAATGAAATGAAGTAAATTTTGTAGATTTGAGAAAACTATTATTTTTCCTATTTTACTTTTGACAATTTACTTAATTTTGGAAAACCTTAAATGTCCAGATATCTATGTATTTATCCTTATTTATAGAATTTATGTGTTTGAGGGAAACCAAGAGTCTACTTGTGCATATGAGGAAGACAAATCTTCAAAAATGAGATGCCAGCCTTGATAGCAGAAATTTATAATGTTCAGAAATTGTCCTGGAGTGCTACATGTTATAGGCATCAAATAGAGCATGTGATCCAGAAAAGAGGGACATCTATTATTTCTCTTCCACAGGTAATCAAGAGAGAAGGGTTTCTATGATTTATATACAATTGGGTCAATATGTATACTTTTGAGATTGACTTACAATGGCACTTTTTTTTTTCTTATGGAGACACTGAACTTCAAAAGTAAGTTAAGATTTCACAAGTTACATGAACTGACCTTTTTTTGTTGTTTTTTAAATATTTTCCCAGGTCTCCATGAATATAAAACCTTGTAAGGAAAAAGAGTGTGGATTCTACTATGTCCAGTTAGGATGCAATCAGATCTGACAAGAATAAGTCCAAGGCAGGAGATTCACTGAAACTGTTCCATATTGAAAATAGCCTTTGCCCATGAGAGAACCTTTAAGGATATGTGGAACTTAGGGAAATTTCTGGAATTAGACAGATGAGAATTGTGAGCTGTAATGTGAGTCCAAAACAAAATTGTGCATTCTAAAGGCAATTATGAGAGGAAATGCATACTCAGTTTCTCTGAAGGAAAATATTTCTCATCATGAAAAAGAAAATATCTGCTTTGTGGATTACTGTAGCCCAGAAATATGCTATGGTGCACATTAACACTATCTGTGAACAGGAAAGAGAGGGAGTTTTCTCACTCCAAAAAAGATGTCAAACGTTTCTGGGACTGTATAATATGACATTTCTCAGCAGCTACCCGTAACATTGTAGAAATATAGCAGGTAACTGTAACATTAGCCAACCTCAAAATATGGCTACAATCTTCGCTAGCTGGGAAAATCTTGCTGACAACTCCACCCAGAAGTTTTCCTCTTTATCTGTGCTGATGTCCCTCCATACTGTGTTGCCTTTTTGTTTCAGCAGTGCCTTGTGGATTTCTACAGAAATCCGACGTGCTGGGGGATCTAGGGGAACTGGGACGAGGAAGTCAGCAGGGTTTGTAGTGAATTTCCTCACATGTATCATATGGAGGGCGCACAGTGTTTGCAAATGAAGACAGAATGTTACTAATCTGACTTCAAAGAGATGAGGTTCATTTGCTGGTCCCTGGAAATAGGTCTGTAAGAATAGATGAGTATCTTGTGATGTCTTTAAAAGGTGGACCAGGCAATAAGCCCTAGAGAGAGATAGAGGTATATAGTAAAACTCGTACTCAATTTGAGGATCTTTTTCTTTTTTTTTTTTTGTGGTATGCGGGCCTCCCTCTGCCGTGGCCTCTCCCGTTGCGGAGCACAGGCTCCGTCACGGGCCCAGCCGCTCCGCGGCATGTGGGATCCTCCCAGACCGGGGCGCGAACCCGGTTCCCCTGCATCGGCAGGCGGACGCGCAAACACTGCGCCACCAGGGAAGCCCCAATTTGAGGATCTTAAGAGTGGTTTTGAGATTACAACTGTGGATCAATTACCCTGTCCAAATACTGAAATATATAACAGGATAAAATAATAGAGAAAATAAGTTACAAGAAAAAAATTTAAAACACAGCACAGAAATTACATCTCAGCTTTGGATAAATTAGTACTGGTGACAACTTGTAAGATGTGTCTGAGAATAACGATCATTTGACAGTGCTTGAGGAAGGGATGAATGGGGCTATACATATTGGTTTTTAAAATAAATTAAAAAAATACTTATAGAATGTATGAAACAGTTGAAAATAGCTGGCCAGGAAAATTTGACCCATCGGATGATACTCCAGTCATTTTTGGTTAGAGCAACTGCTTAGAAGAAAGTAAAGGATTGTGAATGTGAGATAATTAGTGAGATGTATGGAAACTCTTCTTTTCCGTGGAAGATATATAACTTGGCTTCTGTTTGAGGACTTTGAAATAGGAGGGAGGCTATCCCTGAAGATGAACCCCTGCCCCCATATGCACTTGTACTGAAGACTGATGATACACTATGGAATCTGTGGCAGAACCAGAACAGTTTAGCCAATTAGCCCACTTTAAAGGGCTGACTTCCAAGCTCCCTCACTCTAATCACTCAAAGAACAGGGATGACCTGAAACAACATCCACAGGGAAATTTTTCCACCTTCACAGCCATGATATCTGATGATCTCAGCGCTGCTCTGCTAGCTCTCCATGTGACTAGCTCCTTCACACACTTCATATATCTACTTAAATGTCACCCCTCCCCACTGAAAACATCACCTCCATTAACCACTCTTTCTTTTTTCCAGTTCCTTTCCCGAGCCCTGAGTCTGGGTAACAAAGATACTTAAACCATTTTATTTTTTCGTGATCAGATATTATTTCAGTGTTTAGTCTTTGATTCTCCCTTTAGAAAAAGGCGCCATGGGAGGAGATATATTGCTTATTTAGCTTATTGCTATACCCCATTGCCTAAAAAAATCCATGATATATGAAGTATCTGATGAATGAAGGAATCAGTTACCCTGAAGAGATTGTGAATTCAAGGAAGTATTGTAGAGGCCAGAACAAAACACTTACTTTTGATAGACAGAAAATTATCTCTGAATATGATTAAAGAAATTTGAAAATATTTTTTTTAATGACATTGTATTTCTTACTAAAAGCAAATGTTCCCCTCTAAATACTGGAAAAAAAAACAAACTTTTTTGATAGGTAAGCTCACCATTGAAATTTATGCTCATTGCAATTAAATCACTCCTTTATAGCACACAAATATGAAAATAAACTTGGGACAATCACTTCTATTCAAAACTGAAATCAGAATTATACAAACCATACTCAGGAAAATAAACTTTTATATGACAAAATTTTTCTGGACATGCTTGGAACAAGGATTTCACAAATCATCTACATTATTCTACCATATTTCAATGTTCTAAGTCAGACTTGATGTAAAGATAAACTAGATCTCAAGCATAGCAAATACATAACAATTGGATCCCTGATATGGCAAAGACAATTCAATAGTGTCACGTGTAATAAATAATCAAATATATATATATTATCAGATGAAGTAAATCAAATTACCTTATCCAACCTACAAGAACATCATCTTTAAATAGAATATTGACAAAGAAAAATGGTAACACAGCTCAAAAATATGTTACGTGCAGAATACTGGAAGTACATTAAGTCTGAGTCTGGTGAGAAAAGAACTAAAAATTTATGCACTGTAGGGTGAAAGAGAAAAATATTCATCTCATGTCACGTCGATAATAGAACTGGGAGCAACAAAAGTTGCTTCTTTGAAGATTCTAAAATAAAGAAGTACATCCCCAAAGAGCTATTATAGAATGTATTATTGGTGATGATGATCTTTCTTATCCTTTTTTTAAATTTTTACACTGTCTTTGCAGTTGTTCAAGCAAAGACTAGAAATGCCTATGTTGTGCAAAGAATTAACACTAGTTTATGCCAAATTACATATGCCTTTTGCATATCTCCTTCCCCTAAGTGGGACCAATTAGCAATTGCATGATGATTCAGACATTTTCCAAACTGCCAACAATCTTTACCTTTGGGCCCCAACAGTAGCTCTGAAAATTCTGAATACTAGACTTGCCATATTTTTTGTACTAAAATGCTATGTACAGAATGTGCCTAGATATTCTTGATCATGAATGTTATTATATTCACAGTCTTCTCTCAAGTGTAAGTCATTAGATGGTCATGTGTGTACCTCTTGTTACCACCACTCTCCCACTACCTTCCCTAAACCACAAAGAAACCAAGATTGGCCACTTAAACCCAAGAAAGAAAATAGTCTGACCAGTGATCTATCTCAAAAAAAAATGAGCCAATCTAAATACATTCCCTCCACAGAATTTTACTCCCATGAGCAGCAGCTCATAACAGAAATTATTTCATTAATTCAACAAATACTTGTTGAGTGTATTCAGTGTTGCAGAACTATATTGGTAAACAAAATTTAGTCTTTGAGCTCAAGGAATTTTTAATGTTAAGTATTTGAAAATTTAGAGGAAGGGTTTATAATTTTTAGACAGGATAGGGAAATATATGAGTAAAACAACTGAAACTGTACTGAAAGCCACCTCTTTGATTTCACCCTGTGTTACTTTGTTTATCCTATCATAGTCTATTGTCCCGTTAAGTTAATAGAAAGGGACTTTGTCTTTTACTTCTCTTTCATTATATTCATTGACCTCAGAGCATTACTGGGAAGAAGGCAGATGATCAAGCAAAGTGTTGACTGAAAGAAAATGCACAACCTAGAAGTTGTGAGTTAAGTTTTTTGGGGTCCTTACTGAGGCTATAGCTTGGGAGACAGCCTCTCAGATACTTCTGAGGAACTGCTCCGAAGAGGTAAGGGAGGAGCTAGGATATAGATGAGTTTTTTTTGCTAGGAAGAAAATTTTAAAAAATTTAAAAAACACATGTAGTTGAACATCAAAAGATTACTGCTAATCACAAAGAACAGGCATCTCAAGTTAATAATTGCAGTGCTTTTCTAAGTATCAGAAGATGCAAGAATATGGGTTTGTTCAAATTATTCCTTAGATATGCATTTAAACTATCTAGGGACAGTATCCAAAACACAGAATGCTTCCTGTTTTTCTCCATCTTAAAATTCCCTCAGGGTGTGTTGTCCATGGGTGACTACATGGATAATGGCCTTGTAGAACTGGAGTGGTGGGCAAAATTATTTGCTTAAGAAAGCATCAAACAAGTCTTCCCTCTCCTGCTTCGCATTTCTCTATGCCATGGTGTTCACACATTCATCTTAGTCTGATCACCATGTTAAGTTAGTTAGTTTTTTTTTTTTTTGGTACGCGGACCTTTCACTGTTGTGGCCTCTCCTGTTGCGGAGCACAGGCTTCAGACGTGCAGCCTCAGCGGCCATGGCTCACGGGCCCAGCCGCTCCGCAGCATGTGGGATCTTCCCGGACCGGGGCACGAACCCATGTCCCCTGCAGCGGCAGCGAACCCATGTCCCCTGCATCGGCAGGTGGACTCTCAACCACTGCGCAACCAGGGAAGCCCAGTTAGAATTTTTAATGCTAAATAAAAATGAGATGAGAGAAACAAAGTAATGGGAGTTATCATCATGCTAATCACCGAGGTTTTCTCAAATGCTTTTGCATAGTAAGTAACAATCCAAATAGCAAAACAAAATGCCTGGGGCTCTCTGTGGTGCCTTGATAGGTTTTGGAGGAACAACTTGGAGACCGGAAATTGAATTTTACTTTGTTATACAATGTGATTTTTTAAATTTGCTATTCTACAGAATAAGTAAATGTGTTGTCAAGAATTTCTATTAAGCATACATCCTCCCTGTGGTTTCAGATTACACTCTGATATACCGCCAAGGATTAAATAGAGGCATAAAGGATAAGTGATGGGGATCCAGGACAAGAGAAAGGGGTGTGCAAGAGAGTTCTGCAATTGATTTTATTTTCTGACTGCTTTGAATTATCTTTAACTCCTGCTGAGAGGTCAGATATTTTCCCTTTTGTTTCATTTTGCTTATTAGTGTGTGTTTTTTCAGTCCTGACTATGATTGGGGTCTAAAACTAAACTGTGGTAAAGCCATTCTTGATATTTCATGGCCAAGTCTTGCATTCTAAAATAGGCAAATGGGTGGAGATTTGAATACAAAGGCCCCCAACAAGAGCAAAAGCAGTGCACTTGCCTAGAATAGTCCTTGTATCATCACTACTTATTACTGTAAAACTAATTTCTAGCTGCTCTTCTTGTTCACAGAATTCCTCGAATTCTTCAAGCTCATTTCTGCACAAAAGGTTTTGTACTTTCTCTCATTTCTGTTTGGTTCCCTTCCTTTAGTTGTCCCTCACCCAACCTAACTATCCATTGTTATGTAATAATTTTCTCAACCCTCCTGACTCTATCATTTCATACCTGAGATTATCTTGCTTATTTAGTAAATTTTTTGTTTCTTTGCTGCTGAATTGTCTATTTTCTCCTGTTTTATTGTAAGCTTCATAAAATGAGAAACTTTTCTAAATGTTCATTATGGCATCCCCAGAATTTAGAATACTACATGCCTGAGACTTAATAGTGATACAATGAAATATATATGTTTGAAGAATTAATTAATTAGCTAATTAATTAATTTGAATATAAAATGTAAAACCTGTTTTCTTCACATCTAATTGTTTGAAAGAGTGAAAGTATACATTCAGAAAAATGAAAATAACAGATAGAAACATTGAGGCCAATTTCAAGAAACTTGTGAAAATATATGTGTATAATCATACAAGGACTGCTCTTAATAACTTATTTTTTTAATTTCACTTGCTCATTTGTTTTCCATGTTAGTGCACTTGAAGAAATCATACATTATAGATAGCACTCAGATTTAAGATTACTTGTAAGGAAATAACCACAAAAGAAAAGAAATTAGGATAGCAGCTAAACTATGAGTATCATTAATTTATCAGTCCTACAGAATATAAAATGTGCTCCAGGCATAGTTTACTTCTAAGGTGGCTTAAGTTAATTTAATTAAATGCAAAGTTGAAGTAAATCATAAATCATTGGGGTAAAACCGCAGTCTCCCCTACATAATTAGAAATATTATAGAATTGTGAAGATGTAAACTTTATACATGAGTTTCAGAAGAGTCAATATTCTGCTTTCTGAAGGTGAAAGCAGTACACTTTTTATTTCCACACGTTAGAAATAAAAATTTTGGCACTGCTTTAACTATGTCTTTGTGTCTCTGTAAAATTAAACTTACTGTATATGTAGGTATTGTGAATCAAAACTCTCTCTAACTCTCTCTCAATCTCTCTCTCTCTCCCTCTCTACACACACTCGTGTATTATAAAAATAACAAATTCTTTGTAATTAAAAAACTATAATAATTACAATATCCCAAGGAATACTGTTGTCTATTATTTGTGTTGAAGTCTTAGTGATAAAGGGCTTAGACATTTTTTGATCATGAGCTCTCTGGAAAGTAGAGCTTGAGGCATGGATTAACTACTAACATTTTTTTGGTGAAAGAGGTTAAAAGTCCAAGAACATGATGGTAAAAGGAAATCTAAGCAAAGATATAATTGGAATTGGAATTGATGCAATGCATTACTATGCTGGTAAGCAGCTTCACAAAGCAATGTGAGACAGAGCATGTTGCTTAGGTCTGTATACTTTGCTCATTCTACTTCTCCAAGAACATTACAAAGACAAAATTAGACATATCACAGGAGAGCAGGCAAAGAGAATGTTTCTGTTTGGCTCTCTCCTATTTCTTGCTGGTAAAATTTCAGCCCATGAGGAGAAACATTCCCATATTTCTGGTTTGCAGAATCAGCTCCTTTGAAACCACTGAGGAAGCCAGAACCTACATATGAAGGTATGCAGACTTCTTTATGCATGGAATTGGAGGGGTGATGTAGTATGGTACACCTTTCCAAGAGAAAGAAAGTAGGAGGAAGTCAAGAGAACCTGAGAAAGAACACAAAAAGTATGTTCCGACAAAGCAACTGAAGTCAAATAAGTATGGGTTCAAATATCTATCCACTATTTTCTAACATTTTAACCAGGTGGAATTTAACTTCTCTACACTATAGGGACTTTTGCTGTTGTTGTTGTTGCTTTAATGTATAATTCTGTTTATATCTTAAAGTTGGTTTTAAAAATATTTTGTTCACAGAATGAATATTAATGCATGCAGATTTAAAACAATCATTTAAGGTGTCAAAAGAATTCCATTGTAGAAAGTAGATGGCGACAAAACAATCTAACCATATTGCACATGTTACGGACACTCTGATTGGAAGAACAGGGTGCCAAAGCTGCTGACTTATCTTTCAAAATGATTGGAGCCTATAAGACTGAAGACAAAAGAAACTTTGCATAATTGTAGTCTTCTTGATAACATTGTATCTCACAGGGGAACAGGTTAACAATTCTAATATTGCTATACATGTATATTGGAACTGAACAATTAGTAAAATGACTAGAGGATGGTAGAAGCCAGGTTTCTCACTGTCAGAGTGATAAATTAGAGATAAAAAGGGGAGGAGGCCAGAATGATTCATGTGGTGCTGTATTAGAGTTGAGGACTTCAGTTTGAACTCATGTTTAGCTTAATATAAATGAAAGTCAATTAATATAGAGATATTTATGGATACGTATATGTGCACAGGTTTGTATATATTATATATGTATATATACTCCTTTCATCAGCTGATAGGGTCCAGAAGCAATGCTATCACAGTAGTAATAAGTACAACTAGCACTAGATTTTGGTTTATAATAACATTCACAAATAAAAAAGGAAACCAGAACTTCTTGGAGAAATAGGTGATTATAGAACTGGTCCAGGAAATATACAAAATGGGCCTGGAGCATCTTGCAGTGCTAGAGAAAAGTGCTAAAAAGCAACAAACAAAAAAACCCAAACACTGTGATGGAATACATCAAAAGGACACAGAAGCCAACTGAAAGATCTCCCAAAGGCCAAAGCTTTATTTATATATCTTAAGCAATAATGTAAATAAAGTATCATTGGATTATAACTTATAATATAAACATCCTTAAGTTCATAGTGATATAAATTAAATAAATGATATAAAAAATAAGTGAGAAAAAGAGGTCAATCTCACATGCAGAAAATTCCCAAATAATATGTGTAGATTCTTCATTCTCATGGAGGGGGAACATAATTCCCCACTCCTTAAATGTAGGCTGGGACTTCTTTGTGACTTCTTTCCAAAGAGTACAATATGGAATAACGGGTGAAAAGTGGTGTAAATTTTCAATGGAGAAACCTCAACTAGTTGATTAAGATCAACATCAATAGAGATAAGTCATGTTGATATAAGTACCCCTGATATGACATGTGATGAAAGTAGTATCAATCTCTGTGATCTTTCTTTAAGAACCCATAAGCCCAGTTGAATCACGAGAAAAACATATGGCAAATTCCAATTAAGGAGCATTCTGCAAAATACCTGAGCAATACTCCTTTAAAGTGTCAAGGTCATCAAAAACAAGGAAAGTCTGAGGAACTGCTCAGCAAAGAGGAGCCTAAGATGACATGACAACTAAATGTAATGGAATATCATAAATGGAACCCTGGAACAGCAAGTAAGACATTAGATTAAAAACTAAGGAAAGGTAAATAAAGTATGGACTTTAGTTAATGATAATGTTTCAGTGTTGGTCCATGGATTGTGACAAATGTACTATACTACTAAAAGATACAAATAAGAATGTATGCTAAGTGTGCAATAAATGGGAACTCCCTATACTAATATTGCAATTTTTCTATATATCCAAAAGTGGCCTAAAAAGTTTATTAAAATGTGATTTTACAAATTGTATAGAAACCCTGCTAGAAAAGAATCTGCCTGATAGAAATTACTCAGTACATATTAACAGCAGTGTACATCTTCTTTCTCTTATTTTAATAAATTTCTCCTTTCTTTTCTATTATCTAAAAACCCTCCCATCTCTTTCACACATGCACACACACACACACACACACACACACACACACCTTTGTACTCCTTTCATACTAAATATTCAATAAAACAATAGATAGAATATTTTTTGTTGGACAGCACCTGAAATGCTAATTTTTCTTTCCAATAAATACTTTTCTATGTCATGGTTACCTACGTTATATTCTGTTAGATATTATCACACATAAGGAAGCAACAAACTTCCAAGGTCTATCATGTTGTACCAAATTATACCACGTTCTTTAAAAAATTATGTAGCTTAAACCAGCTCTGTCCCCTCAGGAAGAAGTAAAAACCTAGTTCTGAGATTAACTATTACCACTCTCTCCTTGCCTTTTCCAATCTTGTGTCCCTTGCTTAAATTATACCTGGTTCTCTGATATCTTTTCTCTTCATTCATGCCCACCTCCAATCCTGCTTCTTTCAGTCTGTGGTCAAGTAAATCAGGATTAGACCTGACACACTTTTTGAAAGATGATTTGCCCTTTTGTTCTGGATTTCTAACTGCAATATTTTAAAAGGTACCTGCTCTATTTTATTTATCTTTCTGGAGCCACACCAGGGCAAACAGCCTTAGCTGACCTCCATAACAGTGCAGTGTAATTAGATAGAATGATCAATCTAAGGATTGGGAAAATTCATAATGGTCATATAATCCAACCTTCCTCTAGTTACTGCTTCCCTTTAAAATATGTTCCTGATATTATCACTCAGTATTGTTTAAATCATCCACCTTAGAGGTAGCAAGTATATCACATCATTGAAAGGGGTAGAAAAGGATTTAAGTAGGACTGGTATTTGGTCTCCTTTGAATGTTTGGTAGATTTCACCAGTGAAGACATGTTGTTGGCAGTTTTTTCATTACCAATTCAATCTCCTTATTTGTTATTAGTTTATTTTGGTTCTTCATTTCTTCTTGATTCAGTTTCTGTAGGTTGTATGTTTCTAGGAATTTATCCATTTTCAAAAAAAATAGAAGAGGGAACACATCTAAACTCAATTTATGTGGCCAGCATCACTCTGATACCAAAACCAGATAAAAACACTACATGAAAAGAAAACTGCAGGCCAATCTCCCTGATGAACATAGATGAAAAAATCCTCAATAAAATACTAGAAAGCCAAATTCAACAGCATATTAAAAGGATTATACAACAGGATCAATTGGGATTTATCCCTGGGTTACAAGGATAGTTCAACACAAGTAAATAAATCAGTGTGATAAACCATATTAACCAAATAAAAGGGCAAAAAAAGTGCATAATGATCTCAATAGTTGCAGAAAAAGCACTAGACAAAGTTCTCTACTCATTCATTTTTAACATCCATAATGAAAAGACAACAACTAACATCATAATCAATGCAGAAAAAATGAAAATATTCCTGCTAAGATCCAGTACAAAGCAAGGATACTTATTTTCATCATTTCTATTCAACCTAGTACTGGAAGTCATAAGAAGAGCAATCAGACAAGGAAAAGAAATTTAAAATATCAAAGTAGTAAAGAATGAAAATTATCTCTATCTGTAGAAGATATGATCATATACATAGTAAAGACTCAACAAAAATCTGTTAAAAATAATGAATGCATCAATAAAGTTATAAGCACACAAAATTAATGTACAAAATTAGTCACATTTTTATACATAAATAACAAACTATCCAAAAAGGAAATTAAGAAAACATTCTGTTTCACAATAGCAACAAAAACAATAAAATACTCAGGAATAAATTTAAAGAGGTGAAAGACTTAGAGATTATACTTGAAGATTATAAAACATTCATGAAAGAAATTAAAGAAGACACAGATAAATGAAAAGTCATCTGTGTTCATGGACTGGAAGAATTAATATAATTAAAATGTCCATATTACACAAAGTGATCTAATGGTTCAATGAAATCCCTATCAAAATTTCAATGAAATTCTTTACACACACACACACAAAATTCTAAAATTCATATGGAACCATAAAATATCCAAAATAGACAAAGTAATCTTAAGCAAGACAAACAAAGCTAGAGGCATCACACTTCCTGATTTCAAACTATATTGCAAAGCTACAATAATCAAAACATCATAGTATTGGCATAAACAATACATATAGACAAATGGAACAGCATAGAGAGACCAGAAATATGTCCATGTATCTGTTGTCATCTGGTCTTCAATTTCAATGCCAAAAACACACATGGAGAAAGAATAGTCTCTCGAATAAATGGTGCTAGGCAACTGGATATATACATGCAGAAAGGAGTAATTGGACACTTATCTCACACCATATAAAAAATCTGATCACAATGGATAAAATACTTAAATTTAAGACCCAAAACCGTAAAACTACTAGAAGAAAACATAGGACAACAACTTCTAATATTGGTCTGGGCAATGATTTTTGTGTATGACACCAAAAGTACAGTCAAAAAAGGCACAAATATACAAATGGGATTGCATCAGGCAAAAATGCTTCTGCTTAGCAAACTATCAAAAAAATGACAAGGAAATCTATGAATAGGAGAAAATATTTATAAATCATATCTGTTAAGAGGCCAATATCCAAAATATATAAAGAACTCACAACAAATAAATGGCAAAAAAACAAATAGCTTGATTTTTTAAATGGCCTAAGGACCTGAATAGACATTTTTTTTAAGACAAACCCATGAACAGCAGAAATATGAAAATTTCTCAACATCACTAATCAACAGGGAAATGCAAATTAAGACCACTACATATCATCTCACACCTTTCAGAATGACTATTATCAAAAAAGGAAAAGATAACATGTGTTGACAAGGAAGTGGAGAAAAGGGAATTCTTGTGCATTGTTGGTAGTAGGGCTATTATGGAAAACAATATGGAGATTCCTCAAAAAATTAAAAATAGAGCTACCATATGATCCAGCATTCCCACTTCTGAGTATAAATACAAAAGTATTGAAAACAGGATCCCAGAGATATCTGCACTCCCAGGTACCTTGCAGGATAATGCACAATTGCAAAGATATGGAAACTACATACATGACTGGACTGTCAACAGATGAGTGGATAAAGATAATGTGGCATATATATATTATTCAATATTATTCATTAAATCGAAGGAAATCTGGTTATTCACAATAACATGGATGAACCTGAAGTGCATTATGTTAAGTTAAATAAGCTTGACACACACAAAAAAGTACTGTATTATCTCACTTATATGTGAAATCTAAAACAGTCACAGTCATAAAAACAGCAAGTAGGAGATAGTTGCCAGGGGCTAGGGAGGGAGAGATGGGGATAAGGTGATGTTCATCAAGGAGTATAACTTTTCAGTTATGCAAGATAAATAAGTTCTGGAGATCTAATGTACTGTTTAGTAATTGTAGTTAATAGTACTGTATTGCAGAGTTGAAGTTCTCTGAGAGTTGACCTTAACTGTTCTCACCATATGAAAAAAATCAGAACTATGTAAGTGATATATATGTTATTTAGCTTGATTGTGGCAACTATTTTACTATACACACACACATATATATATATATATCGAAATGTCATCTTGTACACCTTAAATATATATGACTTTTATTTATCATTTTTACCTTAATAAACTGGGAAAATACCATAAAATACTAAACGCATAACATGTGGAATTAAAGAGAAAAAAAAAGTAGAGTGGGGCATATAGGAAACGTTTGTAGCCTTTACCAGTATGTTACTTCTGTAAACCATGCAATAAAAAGATTAAATTATCTACCAAATACTTATGTTCTTTATATATAATGGAAAAATCGGCAGGGAAGTGGAAAGAGGAAAAATAGGAACAAATAAAACATACGAGATTATATTATAGCTCTTGGTGATAAAAATGGGTCAGAAAATACAAAAGCAGGAAGAAAATCAGGAAACATATATGGTATGTGTCAGATAAATGATAAGTAATTTCAAATATGGCTTTTTAAAGAAGAGAGTTAATAAGATGGAACACTAATAGTTATAAAAATAGAGCATTAGGTTCCTGCTGAATATATCTACCACGTGTTATATTACCACAGGATCCTCTCCTAATTTTATAAAATCTACCACAACCAATGAGACATTGCCATCTTATGTGGGTGGCTTGATGGTTTCCAAATAGGATGAGAAAGGAGTGGGTGCAATTGTTTCACTTTGACTACTTTCTAAATTCAATATCCTTTCAACAAGTATGTAAGCATTCTAATACATAAAATGATCATGAACTAGGGACTGTGGATTTCCTTAAGAATGAAAATAAAAATAGCAGCAGCAATAGCAACAAGGTAAAACATAACAACAATGAAAATAAATAATATCTCAATGTAAATATGTTTCTTAAAAGCTCTTTTTATAATTATGTCATATGTTCTTGATATGTCATTGACATATTGCTGTATAGGGAAAAAAAGGATTGTGAACATAGTATCATTCAACAAGGGTATGTCAATTACTCAGTTACAATGATGTTGAACCAAGGCCTTCTGATCAAATCCAGTTACGTCTCTGATCTCATTTGTTACTACTCTCACCTGGCATATACTTTCTTGATCATCTTGGTGTCCTTTCTATTTCTTTATACATTCTAGAATTCCTCCCATCTCAGGGCCTTTGGACTTGAGATTTTTCCTGCCTAGGATGATCCTGTTCTTTACACCACTGATCACTCAGTCTCATCATTCAATATTAAACAGAAGTCATGATTCCAGTGAGCCCTTTTCTGGAAACTGTATCTTGACGTTTTTATTACTGTATCCCCAGCACATGTTTTCAATAAATAAGTTTTGAATGACCACTCAATTCTACTCTATAATTTTCCACTAATGAATAAATACCTGTATTATATATATATTATACTTTCTCTAACAGCATTGTCAATGTTAGGGCCTTTAGTGAGTTTTCAAGATGCAGAGACATCTGAGCCAGCAGATGATGTAGTCTATATCTGTATCTGCATTTTCTGCTCCTTGCTAAGAGAAAAGGGTGCTGATCTGAAAAAAACACATATCATTTTACTTAAACAAGAATTGTGACAGAAAATTTTGTGAAAGAATATTGTCATACATAAATCAATAAATCCATCCAAAAGATAACAATGCGGAAAAAGAAATATAACTTTTATCAAAAGTCACAATAAATATTTTTATAAAATGGAACATAATTTGAATCTGAAGTTCGCTGTACCTCAACATGTAATAACAACATAATGGTTGAAGGAAACACAAAGAAAAACGGCTTGTGATGTTCATTTTCTACTAACCTCTTTCCAAAATTGAGATTCCTAAATAAACTCAGGAAAGCATTTAAAAAATTTAGACACTAAACTGAAAGTCAAGAAATACAAGATATTCACAGTTTTCCATACATAACACCAACACTCTAATAGAAATCCAACTGCAAATCTTGTTTGATGAGCCTGTAACATTAGATGTAAAATTAATGTTAAATTTGTTGGAAATACAGGGATTTCCACAGAATAGATTTTCTCTTGTGTATATCTAAAACATTGTGCCTGGCATTTAAGGATTAATCCTCACCTCTATGCAGCCAACAAATCAGAATTTTGCCATTTATGTGCTTGTTTTAAAACATTATGAAATGTTTCCTCACAGGTGGGAAGATTGGAAATAGTTGCAATGATTAGAATCAGCATGTTATCGTCCAGTGACTTGGATCATAGAAACACAGGCAGACTTGGAAAGCTTTATGGATAATCCTGGTTTTGCTGCTGACCTAATGTCGAAGTGCACAACTCTTATCAAGCAGGTACTCTCCCACTTCATGTTCCATAGATTCAAGGCGAGCTTCACTTGAAAATTTGTATATTTTATAACAGAGAATGTGGCTGTGATTGATCCCCCACCCTAGTTCTCTAATGTTCTTACCATCTGCAGCTTTCCACATCATAAATCAGTGGCCCTCTTGAATAGACTTTCATATTTCAAATTAAGTCTTTTAGAAGTCCACAGAATACATTAGACAACATATTTTATGTAGATAGTGAAGAATAATCTCAATTCAAACTACTTTAGCTGCAACATTTTTTTAAAAATCAAATATAATAGCATTGTCAACCTGGCCTTGAGGTTTCCAGAGTCTATCATTACTCTCTTTAATTTTTCAAACTTATTATTGTGTATTGACCTCATTTTCTCAGATTTCTGATGAAATTTTGCATAGCCACAGACAGTTCGAAGCTTAGTTGATTACAGAGGAAACAACAGGATTCTGTCACACAGTATCTGCTTTTCAGATATCAGAGAAAAACACTGACTGGTTTTTGCTGTATTGTGACTAGATTTTCAAGAGATTGTCTTTGGCAGTCCCACAGGAACCACACGGAGTCCAGCAGGGAAAGTGATTTCCTGAAGGAAGGGACACTGGAGAAACAAACAAGACCAACAAATGTTAGCAGGACTTTCTTTCTTTCTTTCTTTCTTTCTTTCTTTCTTTGTTAATGTATGATGGTAGAGCTTATCAACTTTAACTACAGAGGGAAACGCTTGGGACTCTGAAACAAGAAAATGTATGGTTCATTCTTCTCTCATGTTGGCTCAGTGAAGAACTGCAATTGTTTCTTGATCATAATAAAGCAAGTAAGAAAAACCAGTCAGGCGGCATTTTGTTTGTTGCAGGTGGTTCAACATTCTAATTTCTTTCAGTCTTTGTTACACATCCATTTCCATCTTCAAACCTTCAGGACTCTCTCTCTGTCACAGGAAGACCAGATGGCAGGTCATGGAAAGACCAGGAGAGGAAATAAGCAATCCAGAGAAGAGTATCATTCACCAAATATGTGCTGGCTGGGGCTGGGTTGGAGGTGGAGGTGTGATTAGGAATTGGTGGAGGGGTGTGAGCAGCACAGTCCACTTACTCATGACTCTTACTCCAGTCAGAAACTTCAGATATAGAAGTAAAAGTCCTCAAAACTCTTGTGTATCAACTTCTTCATTATGGTCAAGTGCAGGGCAGTTTTCATTGTGGAGAGAGGGGAAGATCAGGAGGCAGGGCTCAGAGATTCTTACTGACCAACTGTACACCTAAAAGGCAGTGATAATAGGAAATGCAAACTTTAGGCTTCTGCAAGCTCACTTACCTTATTGGTTGCCTTTTATAAACTTAACTTTAAAATATATTTGAAAAAATTACTAATGCAGAAAATATGGGACTCATATATTGAGTTAGAGCTGACATATTGGGAAAGTGTTCATGTTTCTTATTCTTCAGGCTTAATGTGTCTCATTTTTGGATTATTTATCACTTTGGCTTTGGTCTGCTGTCTACTTAATGCTTTTTTCTTATTCAGAATACTTAATGAATGCTAGTTCAAATCAACTGCTCTTCTTTGAACTCCATACCACATTTTGAAGACAGGATCCCTAGGATATAGCCTTCTGCCATGTCTAGCCTTCTGAATCTGCCCTTTTACTCTATCTTAGTGATCCAGTTCTGGCTCCTTATCCTCTAGTTTTAAGACTAGGATTGGCTCAACATTCAGCTCTCAATGTTGAATACAAGAAAATAAAGATTTATGTTTCTTAGGTTACTTCTCCATTAATAAAAATCTATAATTATGGACTGTAATAAAGAATACAAACAATTTATTCTCAATTATTTGCGGACATTTTCTGAGAGAACTCAGTGGGTAGAGAGAATTGACAATCTATTAATATCTCAATTAATGATATCTTTAAAAGGCAGAATTTTGGCTTGAATGCTATAAAATGCCTTTTGTTCTCATCTATTTTGAATGAATTTCTGTCCCCTGTGCATATAGGTGGGCTTAAGGTGACTTTAGTATCTTCTTGGAGAAGACATTTAAACTTAATCCATTCAGGTATCTTTTCTTACTCTTATGTATTTTTAAAATTAATTATTGTTTTTTTAAATTTCATGGAAGCACACAATTTTTGTGTGTTATGTCCAGTGCTATATGTCCTGGTACTGAGAACATGGCTAGGTATATGGAAAGAACTTTATATACATTTGTTAAGTGAATGAATTTCTTTACTGTTAAAATAAAGATCAGGAAGTCGTGTTGTAACAGTTTTCAGAGTTGAAACTAATATTAATATCAAATGATATTTTTTTCTAAGAAATCTCTCTTCCTTCCCTTCTGCATAAATGGCATTTGACTCTTTCAGGTACATTTTCTGCCAAAATTCATGTGTGCAAATTTTACTTGAAACCATGATTATGTTGCTCTTTTGGATATAAGAACTTATTTTGTCTCATACCAAATCTTTTATTCTATCTTGCGGAAGAGAAAGTATATTGTGGAAGAGAAAGCATATTGCATATTAGTGAAATACGTTTTGAAATAGGGAAGGTGACACATTTTTTGATTAGCCAAATTATGGAGAACTAACTTTGAGAACGAAGCCTGCTATAGTCTTTTGTTGCAAATGCTGATTTGGAATAATATTATATCTCACACACTGGGAAGAATATACTCAAAAAAGTTATCTGTCTAAAAGCAAAGAATGAAGAGGCTACTTGTAAAAGGGCGAAATCAATTCATTTCTAAGACAACTGATCTGTGGAGAATTTCAATGATATTCAAATACTATCAAGCAAAATACAGAGTGAAGGACATCTTTGCCACAGAAGGCAAACTAATAATAACTAAATTTGATAACTTTTTGGATTGAGAAACTGCATTGCTTCTCCGTGTGGTATATGAGAGCTATTGTTCTCTCTCTTTCTCTACATATATATATATATATATATGAATATACATATATACATGTATGTATATACATGTGTATGTATTTATATGTGTGTGAATAAAGAAAATGAAACTGCCTTTCACATATGTCCCTCTATGAGATATAAATATGGCTACAAATAAAAAATTAACTTCTCTTCTTCCTGAAACAAAGAGAATGACCTTCTTGATTCCATGGTTCTCAAAAGAATTGTGGACATGCCCTGGGAATGACTCAATCAAGTCATATTAAGACCATAGAGAATACTGCCCTTCTTGAGTGTTTTATGGTGACTTCGGAACATTACAGGCAAGGCAACAAGTCCTTCAACATTGCTGGAATCCTAGATTATACAGGTCATGAAAGATTTATAAACCCTTTTTTATTTAAATCCCACCCTTGATATTTATAATTATCACCAAATATTGGTGTGACCAACCTCATTCAAACAAAGAACCACTAAGACACTTCCTGGCAAAATATTATTAGCCTTGTAAGAGAAAACGTATAAAATCATTCTCCAAGAATCCTAAGGGAAAGAGAGACTGATCTTAAAATTATGCTGTAGGCTCGCTATTTAACTCTACCTCTCAAAGCCAATGTGGCTTAAGTAAGCAACACTGACAATAATGTAATTTATATTGAAAAAAAATTATTGTTCACTGATTTTCTGACTAGCCCTTTTTTGAATTTTCTTAACACGTGTGTGTTTATCTAATTCCCACCTTTGGAAGTTAAAAGCTCAGTTATGCCTTGAACACAGGTAGAAAGCTGGTGTCTGTGACTACCTGTTATAACCTTATCTGATTTCCCTTGCTTGAATTTCTTTCCGTGGGATACCAGTCTAACACTCCAGCACATTGTTTGAGACTCTCACAATATTTACTTAGTTCATAATTAGTTATTTTCCCAGGAATGAAACTTGCCTCTGATAGCTTTAACCTTGTTATCAAACAGATTGTCAAATTAGTCTTCATATGATGGCAGATACTGCTATATGGATGTCTAAATACTGGCTCGTAAAGCCTCTCAGATCAGACATTGTATTGGAAAATGTCACCTGCTACAATCACACTTGTATTTACCGCACCAAAGTTTAGAGTTCATTTAAGACAAGAGGTCTCTTGCTAAAAGAAGGATTGAAAACCATCATCCTGGTTTGCGTCTACACCTCATTGACCTATACCTAATTTATTCTGAATTATCTTCCTCTTACCTGGCAGAATATCATAATGGCTATTGTGCCACTCACGGAAGAATTTTAGCCATATCTCACTTTGTTTATTCTGATTGGCATCTGGCAAAGACAAGTTTCATTTTGCAATTACAGTAAAAAATAAAGCAACACATTAGAGTTTAGGGACATAATATAACTTGGCCAGTCCAGATAAAATTTTAAAGCAGACAACATGCATCTAGAGCCTGTTCCTTGGCACATTTCCCTAACAATGGAAGTTTGGAAAATGTTGAAAAAATTCCTGAATCAGGGGTCAAGAGACACTGGCTTAAGTCCTGGCATCAGCCTGTACTTGCTGGGTGACCAAAATGAGGAAAACTAAAGCTTATAAAAATTAAATAAAATTATGTATGTGCCTGCACATTTCAAACTATAAAATTCCATTAAAATGTTAACTTTTTCTTTATTATTATGGTTGCAATAGAAACAGATGGATCAGTTACAGAAAAGAGAAGGGGTATAATGAGTATAAGATCACACAATACATTCGTTACACAGTCAAAATTAGAACCTACTCATCTTACTAACAATTCTATCAAACCATAAAATTGGGAAAACGGATTTTCAATTTCAACAGGAAAAAGCTGAGAGATGTGTTTCGATCACCTCCCATTTACACATTGGTGAGGGAGGAAGCCCTGATCCAAGTTTATGGAGATGGCCAATCCAGGTTTATGGGGATGGCCCCATAAACACAACACCCAACAAAGGAGAGCTGAAACCACAACCGTTTATTAGTCATATATGCTCACAGCCCATGGAGGAGGAGAGAGCATGCAGGTCATGCACGGTCACATGAGTGTTGTACTTGGAAACAGACTGAAAGATCAAGGGCTATGGAAGGCAGGCTCTGTTGTATCAAGAGGATGGGGTGCCCTTGGTCACCATGGGAGAATGTGATTTGTCTGTTGGAATAATTCCATGGGCTGGCAGGGAATTGACCCTGCTATTCAGAGATAAGCAAGAACTGGGTCTGGCCATTTTGATAAGGAAGGTTGTTTAGCTAAGGGACCATTTCTCTGGGGGCACAGTGGAGGGGAAAACTTGTTGTTAGGCCATCTGAGGCCTTCCTGTTCTCATTGGAAGCCAAGGCAGGACTTAAAATTATGGCTTAATTTTAGACCTTTAGACCTTATCACATGAGAGGCATTAACTCAACTAGTATAGATAGAAGACCTCAAGTGGAACTTGTGACTGTGAGGGCAATTAAATAGAAAAGTCTAAATTCAAGAGCCTGGAAACAATAACTTTTAATCAAAAGAGACAAGGGAAAATGTCAATAAAAAATAATGAGGGGGTGTGGAATAGTAGGTTGAAAATAAAGAAAAAATGATGTCTTGAAAAATCAAAAAAAATTTCAAAAACTGGAAGATGGGAATGATCAATCATGTCAATAGATACAAAGAAAAGAAAAGTAATCAGGCTATGACTAAAGATTGATTTTGAAATTATTTTTAAAATTATGAGGTCAATTTCAATGTCCATATTTGAGTATGTCTGCCACTGGGGACCAAGCTGAAAATTCTGCATTCTCTTGGAAGTGAATTCAGGACAAGTAAGGGACGGTGGTAATGTCATTGCATCCTAAAGAGCACCTTGAAAGCCTTAAAGTCTACCACTAAGGATCCATCACTTCACCCTAAGTATACTTTTTAAATTAAAACAAATGAACAAACAAAAAGTTCAGCTAACTATAACAAGTTAATGTGCTCATTTTAGAATCCTGGAGAATTGAGGCAATGAAAATCAGAAATCACAATTTTCACCTAAATTTCCGTTACAGAGAAATAATGACAAGTAGCATACCTTGGGATACTTATCATCATTGATACATGTTAATATACTTGAAAGGGTAATGTTTTCTGAAAGTTGTTATCTAAATAACAGTCTTACAAATATGCCCAGAAAAATGAGTTCTGTTGAGAAATACCTCTCTTAAAGGTAAAGAAATAAGGCAGCTCTTTCTTAAATGTTCACAAATATGGAGTTGACACAGTAAAGATACAGAGTCCTTTGATGAAGAGAGTTATTGTAAGAAACTTTAATAAATTTTTTCTCTAATAAAATCTGTTTACATTTCCAAGAGTTGAACTTCCTCCCCATTTCTGATCAGTTATCCAAAATAATCAAATCATCCTAGCCACATCTGCAAATGTATTACTCATTAGGTGCCTCATTAGGCCCTAAGAATCTTTTAACTGGACCATTTTAACAAATTCTGAGCTGAATTTCCCCATCACCAGGCTCTCACTGCTCTGGTCCATCTTCTCTATTGAATCATAAAAATCTATCTATAGATGACCACAGCTTGCGTGTCAGAAGCTGTTAAGTTTTGGTGTTCCTCTTAGTAAAAAACAAACAGAAACAACAAAAAACACAGTATCTTACTTTCAATGTTTATAATAGTATATCACCATATATACTGTTGTCTTAAGGGATGCATATAATCCATAAATTTGTATGTCAAACTGTGTCATTATAAGTATATTTTCTAGGAAGAATTTATATGGCTTCTATCATTTTCAAAAGGGATCCAGGTAACCCAAGTGCTGTTAAATATGGTCCTAGGGCATAGATTAGGGAAACACAAAAAGCTAGACATTAGCAACAGTGCCAGGGTCCCAGCCAAGGAAAAGGATGTCCTGTCTCACGGTTTCTGTGGTGAGCAGTCTCCAAATCCCTTTCCTCTGATGCCTAATAGCTTCTGTTTTTTCATCTTTCCAAGTGCACATAGAACATCTTCCAAACTTGATCATAGTGTGGATTATATAGAAAATCACACTGAGTAGTTTCTCCTAAAACTATGCATGTACAGTCTGTCACACAGCAACTTTCATCCTATGTTGTAATAAATTGAATTGCATACATGTGTGCATTAAAATTATGTATAAAATATTCATAACAATATTATTCTCAATAATAAAAAACTGAAAAGTGTATGGTCACCCAGCAAGGACAGAATAGGTAGATGGCGCATACAACAATATGGATTAATCATACAAATAAAGTACTGTGGAAAATAAGCCAGATTCAAATAATGCATACTGTGTCATTCCACAAATATGAAGTGCACAAATGGACAAATTTAATATAATGTGTTAAATGTTAGAATGATGGTAAAATTTGTAGAATGCAATGACTGAGATAAGGAATTTCTCCTGTTATTCTATTCTGTTGTGCTATTAAGATTCTATTTCATAATCTAGATAAAGGTTACACAGGTCTGTTCATCAAGTAGTACACTTGAGACTAGAAAACTATGTTGTATATATGTTATCCTTCAACAAATATACAATTACTTTTTTCATGTAATTCTCTTAATATCTTTTTCAGAGTAGAAATATTTTTCCTCCAAATTTACAGACATATTTGAATGGCATATAATAAAAACTAAAAATCTTTTGGGGGGCAAGGATTCTATAGTTATTCTTTAACTCAATAGAGATATATGTTTACTCCACCTGTAACAAATTTTACCAATCTGTTTTCTTCTGAAGAAGCCAAAGCTTTCTTTTATTTTAGAAAGTTTATTCTTATAACTAAAAGGACTAAAAAATGAATTTCCTCAATACTGAAAGTGATATAAAACATATGTTGAAAAAATAATCAGTTTCTCGGTTGCAAATTTCTTTCTTTCTTTCTTTCTTTCTTTCTTTCTTTCTTTCTTTCTTTCTTTCTTTCTTTCTTTCTTTCTTTCTTTCTTTCTTTCTTTCTTTCTTTCTTTCTTTCTTTCTTTCTTTCTTTTTTTTTTTTTTTTTGCAGTACGCGGGCCTCTCACTGTTGTGGCCTCTCCCGTTGCGGAGCACAGGCTCCGGACGCGCAGGCCCAGCAGCCATGGCTCATGGGCCCAGCCGCTCCGCGGCATGTGGGATCCTCCCAGAACGGGGCGCGAACCCGGTTCCCCTGCATCGGCAGGTGGACGCGCAACCACTGCGCCACCAGGGAAGCCCTCTTTCTTTCTTTCTTTCTACTTTTTCTTCCTTTTATTCTGAGCCATGTGGATGAAAGGATCTTGGTGCTGCAGCCAGGAGTCAGTACTGTGCCTCTGATGTGGGAGAGCCCATTTCAGGACACAAGTCCACAAGAGACCTCCCAACTCCATGTAATATCAAACAGCGAAAATCTCCCAGAGATCTCAATCTCAATACCAACACCCAGCTTCACTCAATGACCAGCAAGCTACAGGGCTGGACACACTATGGCAAACAACAAGCAAGACAGGAACACAAGACCACCCATTAGCATAGAGGCTGTCTAAAATCATAATAAGGACACAGACACCCCAAAACACACACCAAGATGTGGAACTGCCTACTAGAAAGACAAGATCCAGCCTCATCCACCAGAACACAGGCACTAGTCCCCTCAACCAGGAAGCCTACACAACTCACTGTACCAACTTTAGCCACTGGGGACAGACACCAAAAACAA
>NC_041225.1:7711726-7715337 GCF_002837175.3 Physeter macrocephalus | reverse complement strand
TAACAAATGAAGAGGAAATAGGCAGTCTACCTGAAAGAATTCAGAATAATGATAGTAAAGATGATCCCAAATATTGGAAATAGAATAGAGAAAATGCAAGAAACATCTAACAAGGACATAGAAGAATGAAAGAGGAAACAAGCAATGATAAACAACATAATAAATGAAATTAAAAATACTCTAGAAGGGATCAATAGCAGAATAATTGAGGCAGAAGAACAGATAAGTGATCTGGAAGATAAAATAGTGGAAATGACTACTGAAACAGGATAAATCCAAGGAGAAACATGGCAAAACACATATTAATCAAACTACGAAAAATTAAATACAAAGAAAACATGTTAAAAGGAGCAAGGGAAAAAACAACAAATAACACAGAAGAGAATCCCCATAAGGTTAACAGCTGATCTTTCAGCAGAACAAGACCACCCATTAGCATAGAGGCTGTCTAAAATCATAATAAGGACACAGACACCCCAAAACACACACCAAGATGTGGAACTGCCTACTAGAAAGACAAGATCCAGCCTCATCCACCAGAACACAGGCACTAGTCCCCTCAACCAGGAAGCCTACACAACTCACTGAACCAACTTTAGCCACTGGGGACAGACACCAAAAACAATGGGAATTACGAACCTGCAGCCTGCAAAAAGGAGACCCCAAACACAATAAGATAAGCAAAATGAGAAGAAATAAAAACACACAGCAGATGAAGGAGCAAGATAAATACCTACCAGACTTAAAAAATGAAGAGGAAATAGGCAGTCTACCTGAAAGAATTCAGAATAATGATAGTAAGGATAAGCTGAGAGAGTTCAGCACCACCAAACCAGCTTTACAACAAACACTAAAGGAGCTTCTCCAGGCAAGAAACACAGAGAAGGAAAATACCTACATAACAAACCCAAAACAATTAAGAAAATAGGAATGGCAACATACATATCTATAATTACATTAAATGTAAATGGATTAATGCTCCCACCAAAAGACACCGACTGGCTGAATGGATACCAAAACAAGACCCATATTTATTCGGTCTACAAGAGACCCACTTCAGACCTAGGGACAGATACAGACTGAAAGTGAGGGGATGGAAAAAGATATTCTGTGCAAATGGAAATCAAAAGAAATCTGGAGTAGCAATTCTCATATTGGACAAAATACACTTTAAAATAAAAACTATTACAAGAGACAAAGAATGACACTACATAATGACCAAGGGATTGATCCAAGAAGAAGATATAAAAATCGTAAATATTTATGCACCCTACATAGGAGCACCTCAATACATAAGGTAAATACTAACAGCCACAAAAGGGGAAATCAACGGTGACACATTCACAGTATGGGATTTTAACACCCCATTTTCACCAATGGACAGATCATCCAAAATGAACATAAATAAGGAAAAGCAAGCTTTAAATGATAAATTAAGCAAGATGGACTTTACTGATATTTATAGGACATTCCATCCAAAAATAACAGAATACACATTTTTCTCCAGTGCTCATGTTTAACACCCCACTTTCACCAATGGACAGATCATCCAAAATGAAAATAAATAAGGAAACACAAGCTTTAAATGATACATTACACAAGATGGTCTTAATTGATATTTATAGGACATTCCATCCAAAAACAACAGAATACACATTTTTCTCAAGTGCTCATGGAACATTCTCCAGGATAGATCATATATTGGGTCACAAATCTAGCCTTGGCAAATTTAAGAAAATTGAAATCATATCAGGTATCTTTTCTGACCACAACGCTATGAGACTAGATATCAATTACAGGAAAAGATCTGCAAAAAATACAAACACATGGGGGCTAAACAATACACTACTTAATAACAAAGCGATCACTGAAGAAATCAAAAAATACATAGAAACAAATAACAATGGAGACATGATGACCCAAAACCTATGGGATGCAGCAAATCATTTCTAAGAAGGAAGTTTATAGCAATACAATCCTACCTTAAGCAACAGGAAACATCTCGAATAAACAACCTAAACTTGCATCTAAGGCAATTAGAGAAAGAAGAACAAAAAAACACCAAATTTAGCAGAAGTAAAGAAAACATAAAGATAAGATCAAAAATAAATGAGTAAGAAATGCAGGAGATGATAGCAAAGATCAATAAAACTAAAAGCTGGTTCTTTGAGAAGATAAACAAAATTGATAAACCATTAGCCAGACTCATCAAGAAAAAAAGGGAGAATGCTCAAATCAATAGAATTAGAAAAGCCCAGGATCAGCTGGCCTCACAGGCGAATTCTACCAAACATTTAGAGAAGAGCTAACACCTATCCTTCTCAAACTCTTCCAATATATAGCAGAGTGAGGAACACTCCCAACTCATTCTATGAGGCCACCATCACCCTGAATACCAAAACCAGAAAAAGAAGTCACAAGGAAAGAAAACTACAGGCCAATATCACTGATGAACATAGATGCAAAAATCCTCAACTAAATATGAGCAAACCGAATCCAACACACATTAAAAGGATCATACACCATGATCAAGTGTGGTTTATTCCAAGAATGCAAGGATTCTTCAATATACGAAAATCAATCAACAAGATGCACCATATTAACAAATTGAAGGATAAAAAGCATATGATCATCTCAATAGATGCAGAGAAAGCTTTCAACAAAATTCAACACTCATTTATGATAAACATCCTGCAGAAAGCAGGCATATATGGAACTTTCCTCAACATAATAAAGGCCATATATGACAAACCCACAGAAAACATTGTCCTCAATGGTGAAAAACTGAAAACATTTCCACTAAGATCAGGAACAAGACAAGGTTGCCTACTCTCAGCACTCTTATTCAAAATATTTTGGAAGTTTTAGCCACAGCAATCAGAGAAACAAAGGAAATAAAAGGAATCCAAATTGGAAAAGAAGAAACAAAGCTATCACTGTTTGCAGTTGACATGATACTATACATAGAGAATCCTGAAGATGCAACAAGAAAACTACTAGAGCTAATCAGTGAATTTGGTAAAGTAGCAGGATACAAAATTAATGCACAGAAATCTCTAGCACTCCTATACACTAATGATGAAAAATCTGAAAGTGAAATAAGAAAACAGTCCCATTTACCATTGCAACAAGAAGAATAAAATATCTAGGAATAAACCTACATAAGGAGACAAAAGACCTGTATGCAGAAAATTATAAGACACTGATGAAAGAAATTAAAGACAATACAAATAGAAGGAGAGATATACCATGTTCTTGGATTGGAAGAATCAGCATTGTGATAACGAGTCTACTACCCATAGCAATCTACAGATTCAATGTAATCCCTATTAAACTACCACTGGCACTTTTCATAGAACTAGAACAAAAAATTTCACAATTTGTTTGGAAACACAAAAGACCGCTGATAGCCAAAGCAATCTTGAAAATGAAAAACGGAGCTGTAGGAATCAGGTTCCCTGACTTCAGACTATACTACAAAGCAACAGTAATCAAGACAATATGGTACTGGCACAAAAACAGAAATATAGATCAATGGAACAGGATAGAAAGCCCAGAGATAAACCCATGCACATATGGTCACCTTATCTTTGATAAAGGAGGCAAGAATA
>NC_041225.1:7711232-7711633 GCF_002837175.3 Physeter macrocephalus | reverse complement strand
ATTAGAACACTCCCTAACACCATACACAAAAATAAGCTCAAAATGGATTAAAGACCTAAATGTAAGGCCAGAAACTATCAAACTCTTAGAGGAAAACATAGGTAGAACACTCTATGACATAAATCACAGCAAAATCCTATTTGACCCACCTCCTAGAGAAATGAAAATAAAGACAAAAATAAACCAATGGGACCTAATGAAACTTAAAAGCTTTTGCACCACAAAGGATACCATAAACAAGATCAAAAGACAACCCTCAGAATGGGAGAAAATATTTGCAAATGAAGTAACTGACAAGGATTTAATCTCCAAAATTTATAAGCAGCTCATGCAGCTCAATAACAAAAAAACAAACAACCCAATCCAAAAATGTGCAGAAGACCTAAATAGACATTTCTCCA
>NC_041225.1:7705871-7711109 GCF_002837175.3 Physeter macrocephalus | reverse complement strand
ACAATGAGATATCATCTCACACCGGTCAGAATGGTCATCATCAAAAAATCTAGAAACAATAAATGCTGGAGAGGGTGTGGAGAAAAGGGAACACTCTTGCACTGTTGGTGGGAATGTGAATTTGTACAGCCACTATGGAGAACAGTATGGAGGTTCCTTAAAAAAGTACAAATAGAACTGCCATATGACACAGCAATCCCACTACTGAGAATATACCTTGAGAAAACCATAATTCAAAAAGAGTCACGTCGGGCTTCCCTGGTGGTGCAGTGGTTGAGAGACCGCCTGCCAATGCAGGGGACATGGGTTTGTGTCCCGGTCTGGGAGGATCCCACATGTCGCAGAGCGACTGGGCCCATGAGCCATGGTTGCTGAGCCTGTGCGTCCAGAGCCTGTGTTCTGCAATGGGAGAGGCCACAACAGTGAGAGGCCCGTGTACAAAAAAAAAAAAAAAAGTCATGTACCAAAATCTTCATTGCAGCTCTATTTACAATAGCTGGGAGATGGAAGCAACTTAAGTGTACATCAACAGATGAATGGATAAAGAAGATGTGGCACATATATACAATTGAATATTACTCAGCCATAAAAGGAAACGAAATTGAGTTATTTGTAGTGAGGTGGATGGACCTAGAGTCTGTCATACAGAATGAAGTAAGTCAGAAAGAGAAAGACAAATACTGTATGCTAACACAAATATATGGAATCTAAGAAAAAAAAATGTCGTGAAGAACCTATGTGTAAGAGGGGAATAAAGACACAGACCTACTAGAGAATGGACTTGAGGATATGGGGAGGTGGAAGGGTAAGCTGTGACTAAGTGAGAGAGTGGCATCGACATATATACACTACCAAACTTAAAATAGATAGCTAGTGGGAAGCAGCTGCATTGCACACAGAGATCAGATTGGTGCTTTGTGACCACCTAGAGGGGTGGGATCAGGCGGGTGGGAGGGAGGGAGATGCAAGAGGGAAGAGATATGGGAACATATGTATATGTATAACTCATTCACTTTGTTATAAAGCAGAAACTAACACCATTGTAAAGCAATTATTCTCCAATAAAGATTTTAAAAAATAAATCCTAAACAACTCTAGGGTCAAAGAGACTACACTTTACATTATACTTAGTGACCACATGATCATTGATTATCAAAGCACAGCAAGTAGATCTATTGTACTCACAGTAAAGGTTAATGCTCTAAACACTTCCAGTATTAAAGAAGACATAAGTAAACATTAAACTTAATACTTAATTCTGGATACTTGAGAAAGAACAGCAAAATAATCTAAGATATTCAGAGGTAAATTATAAGAAAAAGTAGTGAATTCAACTAGAGAAAAATACTAATAAAATAATCAATATTTATTAAGATCAATCAATATATTACAAACAGAGAATACATAGAATGAAAGATAGAGAGAGAACACTTTATTAGTTGTTAATATATGTGAGAATGCTAACTTAACAGCATATAAAGAGTAGGGCAATTATTAGTGAATATTTAGCTAAGTAGATGTTAAAATATTTATTTTAAAAATTATTTGAGAATACCCACCTTGGATTAAGCCAACCGGGATAATCTAAAATAATGTCCTCATTTTGAGGTCCTTAATCTTAATCATATTTTCAAAGTTCATTTTGCCATGTTAAGTAACATACATACAGGTTCCATAGATCAGGGTATGGACATCTTTAGGAGACAATTACTCTGCCTATCATATACAATGAAGTAGAATTTTCACCTCTCTTTTTCTGTAGTTCTCAAAGTTTTCAGTTTTTCAACCTACCTCTTTAGGAGTCAGCAAAAATACAGTCCCCAATTTCAGGATTTACCACACAAGTAACTCTCCTTCTCTCCTAATTCTTTATCATGGTCTTAGCTGTGGGATTCCCTCAAACACATGAATAGATAGTTCAGCTATCCCAGTTATTTCATTGGAAAGGCTGGTCTTGATTTTCTAGTCTTATTCTACTGGAAATAAAAACCCGACGTCTCCAATATTCACTTCTAATGTGAAAGCTCCAGTACAAGGATTTTATAAGACTCCAAGTCATATTCCTATGCCTTACATATTAGGGAGGATGCAAAGTTAAGGTAAAGTATTTGTCTTGGACATATATGACTCAAAATAAGAACTTCCTGAGAGTCAAGGAGGTGTACTAGGAGGATGCAGAATTCACATCTCTGCACAATTAGGGCACCTACGAGGCACTGGTGGGGGACCACGGACACCTAAGGGGATGGGAGGAGCCCCCAACGACTGGGTAGGATGTGGGGTGGGGGGGGGAAGGGGGAGGAGAAATGGAGGTGGGATGGGACTGGTGCCCCTAAGGGACAGCTGTGGGAAGGGAAGGAATCCCACACCTGAAAGGGAAAATTGGGGAACCATTGGGAGAGCAGTGGATCAAAAGTGAGTGTAACCAGGTTTCCCCTGCCCACTTGTACCCCGAGGAACCTGTTGAGATCCGGGCTTGATCTTCTGCCCAACGAGGCCCCCACCAGCTGTGCGGGTCCTGAGCGAGTGGGAGGGAGAGAAGGGGAGCAAAAGTAAAGGCTGGGCCTCTGGGATGGTACCCCTCAGGGATGGCTGGGGGAGGGGAGGAGTTCCTACAACCAGCGGGACCCACTCACAGTTCGGGGTTCCAGTGACGATGGGGGAGACCCTTGGGGAGATGGTGGGGTAGGGCCGCAAATGAATGGAAGGGAATGGGGCCAGTGCTTTCCCTGTCCACTTAGGTACTGGGAAGCCTGTTGGCTTCCTGGGCCTAATCCTCTGCCCTTGGAGCCTCCCTCCTGCCATGCAGAGTCCAAGCCCCACCCCACACCCTCACCCAGGGCCCCACCTCTACAATCGGAGATCCCCTGCAATGTGCTGGGCTTAAACCCCATTGACACACCCTCACTCAGGGCCCTACCTCCAAACTCCAGAACTCCACATCCAGAGGCCCTCCTTTCCATGTGCTGCCTCTCACCTTCTGCATAGGTCCTAACTAGAGGCCACACCTCATGCATGAACGTCACTCCATATAGGCCCTGCCACATGCTCACATGTGGCAGGACCTAGGCGAGACCCACCTATGTCTCACCCCACCCTAAACCCTGCCCCTGCCTAAGTTCACCCCCTGCCTAAGCTCCGCCCCCATAGCCAAAGCATTTTTGTCTTTTCTTTACTTTTTTCCTCATTTAGATTGGGGTCCTGTTTACCTTGTTGATTCATTGTGGTTGATTCTTTTATATTTTTATATTTCCTAATAAATCTTTTATTTTTCAAATATTTTATTCTTTATATATATATTTTTTATATATTTTTTTTTCTTTTTTCAGTTGCGGTTTTATTTTACCTTGTTGCAGTTGTTTCAGATATAGTTTTATTTTTCCTCATATATTTTTTATCGTTCTAATTTTATTTTGTTTTTTATTCTTTGATATTGTACTGCTACTTTTTTTTTTTTTTCCATGCCATGAAGCTTGCGAGATCTTGGTTCCCAGGCCAGAGGTCATGCCCGAGATCCTGTGGTGGGAGCTCTGAATCCAAACTGCTGGATTAACATAGAAACTCAGACCCCAGGGAATATCAAAAAGAGTGAGGCCTCCCATAGGTCCTCATCTCAGCACCAAACCCAGCTATATCCACCTATCTGCAAACTCCACTGCTGGACAACTCAGGACAAATAACAAGTAAGACAGGAATATAGCACCAACCAAAAAAAAGAAAAAAATAATAAATGACAAAAAAATTTTTTACAGATGAAGGAGCAAGGTAAAAACCTACAAGACAAAATAAATGAAGATGAACTAGGAAACCTACCTGAAAAGGAATTGAGAGTAACAATAGTAAAGATGATCCAAAATCCTAGAAACAGAATGGAGAAAATACAAGACACATTTAACAAGGATCTAGAAGAACTAAAGAGCAAACAAACAGTGATGAACAGCACAATTACTGAAATTAAAAATATCTCTAGAAGGAATCAATAACAGAATAACTGAAGCAGAACAAGGGGTAAGTGAGCTGGAAGATAAAATGGTGGAAATAACTACCAGGGAGCAGAATAAAGAAAAAACAATTAAAATAATTGAGGGCAGTCTCAGAGATATCTGAGACAATACTAAATGAACCAACATTCGAATTATAGGGGTCCCAGAAGAAGAAGAGAAAAAGAAAAGATCCGAGAAAATAATTGAAAAGATTATAGTCGAAAACTTCCCTAACTTGGGAAAAGAAATAGTCAATCAAGTCCAAGAAGCATGGAGAGTACCACACAGGATAAACCAAAAGAGAAACATGCCAAGACACATATTAATCAAACAATCAAAAATTAAATACAAAGAAAAAACATTAAAAGCAGCAAGGCAAAAGTAACAAATAACATACAAGGGAATCCCCATAAGATTAATAGCTGATTTCTCAGCTGAAACTTTGCAAGCCAGAAGGGAGTGGCAGGACATATTTAAAGTGATGAAAGGGAAAAACCTACAACCAAGATTACTACCCAGCAAGGATCTCATTGAGATTTGATGGAGATATTAAAACCTTTACAAGTAAGAAAAAGTTAAGAGAATTCAACACCACCAAACAGTTTTACAAGAAATGTTAAAGGAACTTCTCTAGGCAGGAATCACAAGAGAAGGAAAAAAACTACAAAAACAAACCCAAAACAATTATGAAAATGGTCATAGGAACATACATATCGATAACTACCTTAAATGAAAACGGATTAAATGCTCCAAGCAAAAGACACAGAGTGTCTGAATGGATACAAAAACAAGACCCACACATATGGTGCCAACAAGAGACCCACTTCAGGCCAAGGGACACATAAAGACTGAAAGTGAGGGTATTGAAAAAGATATCCAATTCAAAAGGTAAACAAAAGAAAGCTGGAGTAGCATTCTCATATCAGACAAAATAGACTTTAAAACAGAGACTATTACAAGAGCCAAAGAAGGACACTACATCATGATCAAGGGATCAATCCAAGAAGGAAATATAACAATTGTAAATATTTATGCACCCACATAGGAGCACCACAATACATAAGGCAAATGCTAACAGCCATAAAAGGGGAAATCAACAGTCACACAATAAGAGTAGGGGACTTTAACCTCCCACTTTCACCAATGGACAGATCATCCAAAGTGAAAATAAACAAGGAAACACACCTTAAAATGACACATTAAACAAGAGGGACTTAATTGATATTTATAGGACATTCCATCCAAAAACAACAGA
>NC_041225.1:7689229-7705679 GCF_002837175.3 Physeter macrocephalus | reverse complement strand
TAAGAAAATTGAAATCATATCAAGTATCTTTTCTGACCACAATGCTCTGAGACTAGATATCAATCACAGGCAAAAAACTGAAAAATACAAACACATGGATGATAAACAATACACTACTACATAACCAAGAGATCACTGAAGGAATGAAAGAGGAAATAAAAAAATACATAGAAACAAATGACAATGAAAACATTATGACCCAAAACCTATGGGATGCAGAAAAAGCAGTTCCAAGGGGGAACTTTATAGCAACACAATCCTACCTCAAGAAACAAGAAACATCTAAAATAAACAATCTAACCTTACACCTAAAGCAATTAGAGAAAGAAGAACAAAAAAAAAAAAATCCAAAGTTAGCAGAAGGAAAGAAATTATAAAGATCAGATCAGAAATAAATGAAAAAGAAATTAAAGAAACGATAGCAAAGATAAATAAAACTAAAAACTGGTTCTTTGAGAAGATAAAGAAAATCGATAAACCATTAGCCAGACTTATCAAGAACAAAACGGAGAAGACTCAAATCAATAGAATTAGAAATGAAAAAGGGGAAGTAACAACTGACACTGCAGAAATACGAAGGATCATGAGAGATTACTACAAGCAACTCTATGCCAATAAATTGGAAAACCTGAAAGAAATGGACAAATTCTTAGAAATGCACAACATTGCAAGACTGAACCAGGAAGAAACAGAAAATATAAGCAGACCATTCACAAACACTGAAATTGAAACTGTGATTAAAAATCTGCCAACAAACAAAAGCCCAGGACCAGATGGTTTCACAGGGGAATCTACCAAACATTTAGAGAAGAGTGAACACCTATCCTTCTCAAAGTCTTCCAAAATATAGCAGAGTGAGGAACATTCCCAAACTCATTTATGAGGCCACCATCACCCTGATACCATAACCAAAGATGACACAAAAAAAGAAAACTACAGGCCAATATCTCTGATGAACATAGATGCAAAAATCTTCAACAAAATACTAGCAAGCAGAATCCAACAGCACATTAAAAAGATCATACACCATGATCAAGTGGGGTTTATTCCAGGAATGCAAGTATTCTTCAATATACGCAAATGAATCCATGTGATAAACCATATTAACAAAATGAAGGAGAAAAATCATATGACCATCACAAGGGAGGCAGAAAAAGCTTTTGACAAATTTCAACACCCATTTATGATAAAAACTCTCCAGAAAGTACGTATAGAGGGAACGTACCTACCGCAACATAATAAAGGCCATATATGACAAACCTACAGCCAACATTGTTCTCAATGGTGAAAAACTGAAAGCACTTCCTCTAAGATCAGGAAAAAGACAAGGTTACACACTGTCACCACTATTATTCAATATAGTATTGGAAGTTTTAGTCACAGCAGTCACACAAGAAAAAGAAATAAAAGTTTTCCAAATCAGAAAAGAAGAAGTAAATCTGTCACTCTTTGTCAAAAAGAATAAAATACCTAGAAATAAACCTACCTAAGGAGACAAAAGACCTGTATGCAGAAAACTATAATACACTGATGAAAGAAATTAAAGATAATACAAACAGATGGAGAGACATATCATGTTCTTGGATTGGAAGGATCGACATTGTGAAAATGACTCTACTACCCAAAGCAATTTACAGGTTCAAATCAATCCCTATCAAACTACCAATTGCATTTTTCACAGAATTAGAACAAAAATTTTCACAATGTGTATGGAAACACAAAAGACCCTGAATACCCAAAGAAATCTTGAGAAAGAAAAATGGAGGTGTAGGAATCAGGCTCCTTGACTTCAGACTATACTGCAAAGCTACAGTAATCAAGACAGTATGGTAATGACACAAAAACCGAATTATAGATCAATGCAAGAGGATAAAAAGCCCAGAGATAAGCCCACGCACATCTGGTCACCTTATCTTTGATAAAGGCGGCAAGTTTATACAATGGAGAAGAGACAGCCTCTTCAATAAGTGGTGCTGGTAAAACTGGACAGCTACATGTAAAAGAATGAAATTAGAACACTCCCTAACACCATACACAAAAATAAATTCAAAATGCATTAAAAACATAAATGTAAGCCCAGACACTATTAAATTTTTAGAGGAAAACATAGGCAGAGCACTCTATGACATAAATCACAGCAAGATCCTATTTGACCCACCTCCTAGAAAAATAGAAATCAAAACTAAAATAAACAAATAGGACCTAATGAAACTTAAAAGATTTTGCACTGCAAAGGAAACCATAAAGAAAATGAAAAGACATCCCTCAGAATGGGAGAAAATATTTACAAATGAAGAAACTGACAAAGGATTAATCTCCAAGATATCTAAGCAGCTCATGCAACTCAATATCAAAAAAAAAACAACCAATCCAAAAATGGGCAGAAGACCTGAATAGACATTTCTCCAAAAAGTTATACAGATTGCCACCAAACTCATGAAAGGATGCTCAACATCACTAATCATTAGAGAAAAGCTAATCAAAACTACAATGAGGTATCACTTCACACCAGTCAGAATGGCCATCATCAAAAAATCTTCAAACAATAAATGCTGGAGAGGGTGTGGAGAAAAGGGAGCCCTCTTGCACTGTTGGTGGGGATGTAAATTGATACAGCCACTATGGAGAACAGTATGGAGGTTCCTTAAAAAACTAAAAAAGAACTACCATATGACTGAGCAAACCCACTACTGGGCATAAACGCTGAGAAAACCATAATTCAAAAAGAGTTATGTACCCCAATGTTCATTGCAGCACTACTTACAATAACCAGGACATGGAAACAACCTAAGTGTCCATCGACAGATGAATGGATAAAGATGTGGCACATATATACAATGGAATGTTACTCAGACATAAAAAGAAACAAAATTGAGTTATTTGTAATGAGGTAGATGGACCTAGAGTCTGTCATAAAGAGTGAAGTAAGTCAGAAAGAGAAAAACAAATACATATGCTAACATATATATATGGAATATAAAAAAAAAAAAAGGTTCTGATGAACCAAGGGCAGGACAGGAATAAAGACACAGATGTAGAGAATGGACTTGAAGACACGGTGAGTGGGAAGTGCAAGCTGTGACGAAGTCAGTGAGTAGCATTGACGTATATACACTATCAAATGTAAAATAGATGGCTGGTGGGAAGCAGCTTCATGACACAGGGAGACCAGGTCAGTGCTTTGAAACCACCTAGACAGGTGGGATAAGGAGTGTAGGCAGGAGATGCAAAAGGGAGGGGTTATATGGGGGTATACATATGCATATAGCTGATCCACTTTGTTATACAGCAGAACCTACCACAGCACTGTAAAGCAATTATACCCTAATAAAGATGTTTAAAAAAAAAAAAAGAATTTCCCAAATATAGTTAGGGAGCCGGATGTGCCAAAATACGAAAAACACTTGCATTCATACCAAATTTTTGATGATCTGCTAATGTATTAATCTATATATCATAATCATCTATCTTTGTAGACCAAAATGTAAAAAATAAATCTTTCTCATAAATTGAAAATACCTTGGATGAAATTTACTTTTTATATATTATTGAAATGTTTCTAGTAAACTTATTTGTCCTATAATCGTACAAAAAACAATATTACCTTGTTATAGTAAAAATGGAACCTGTTCTTGTTCACTTTTTTATCTCCAGGTTCTAGCACAATTGCTGAAAAAAATTGGATAGCATCTCCATCTCTGTTATTCATATATTTTAACATAACTGTGTTCATCTTTATTTTCAATTAGAGTAGAAAGAGATTTACAAATTATCTTGCACATGACATTTGATATTTGTTTCTGTCAAAATACTTCAATACTATATTTTAATTTTTCTACTGCAATTTTATATCCTTAAAATGTTTTAATATTACCTGGTTCCATTTCACCTCAACTATTTCTGACATTTTATGCTATTTTCCTTTTATCTCTTGATGTTTTGTTCTTATGCCTTTCATCTTTCTTTTCCAGAGGTTTGTGTTTGTTGCATCCTGTTAAGAATGTCAAACCATGTGTAAACATGTCTTCTGTTTCCCACTGTTAATCATTCTTCAGAGGTATTCAGAGGTATGTTCTCCCTCAGGGTTGTCTGAGGTATGTTTTTTTTTTTTTTCTCTTCTGCTGGAACATTTATCCTGTTTGATTGTTTTGCTTCTGTACTTATCCTTAAATGAAAAGAAAGAGCATGTTGGTTGGCTATGGCTCTGCTATCATTTTATTTAGGCATAGAATAATATCCCTCAAAACCTAAGGGAAAATTACTCTTCACGGAATCTTATCTGTTTCATTTTGTTTACCAGCCATTCATCTAACCTATAGGTTGACCTGCTGAACTTCTAGATTCTCTCCTACTCAATTTCCTGATTCTATAAAAAAACTTAGTGGGTAGAAAACACAAAAATCTTCCATTTCCAGAGTCCAATTTCCAAAATGCAAGGATTCTTGCAGATTCTGTTCTTCTTCAAGATCTCTGTCATAGACAGTACAGATTCCACTGGTCTCTACTTCCTTCTTACTTCCTGACTGTGGTTTTTAGTTTTTGTGGTCTTTGAATACATACAGAGAAATGGTTTGATATGATGTTAATGACATACAGGCAATATTCCTGGGTTTCTAAAATTACAACTCATGTTTGTATATTTTACTCTCTTGCATGGCCTAAACTGAAACACAGAGTCTGAAAGGCAGAAATGATAAAGGGAGAAAGAGGTAACTTTTATGACTATGTTACAGAGAAGAAAAGTGACTAAATCGTGCAGAACACAGATTCAACCTAATTCTTAGGTGATGTTACCTAAATATATACTATTTCCTGTGAAATTTTTTCCATTTTTTTCTCCCTAGTAGAGATACTGGGCTAGTGAGCTAGGGCAAAGACAATACCTAAAGCAAAAACATATTTATTATTTCTTTCATATGAAGAAACATATTGAAACAGGACATTTTATTAATTTGTTACTTTTATTTTATTTATTTTGCTCTATTAAACAAATATTTAGGTACAAAAAATGCTCCAAATTTCAAAAATCTTAATTTGTAATATTTTGTGCTATAGTCTATATATCCTCATAGGTATTTTATTTTGAAGCTATTTTATTTGTGTATATTATTTTTTTACTGATATTCAAAATTACTTTCTAGAAAAAGCTACCATCCCAGTGTCATCTATGTTTTGTGTGCTAATTAATATGTAAATTTTAATCTATGTTGCTTTCTTAAATCTAAAATTGTATTATGCTTTGCAGTGCAGAATGATATTTGCCTCTTGATTTATAATTGAAGCAGGTTGCTCTTATTAACATACTTCTTCTAGGCAAGGGCAGAAATGTGGCTATATTTTTTAAACTGTAATAAAAGAAGATGGTGAAAGTTTGATTAATATTTCATTTTTTCATCTTTGAAAATAATAAAACTATATAAGACTGCCTTTAGGTTGAATATTTATATTCTTGAATTAAAGAACCAACATATTTATCCCTTTAACACAAAATGAATGTTCTTATCATTTGTTATTCTACAATTAAAACACATGGTTTTCAAATAATTCATGTAGTTTACAAAGTAACACAGGGAAATGATATAATATTGGATAAATTAATTGCAATCAAAATATTTTTAGTTACAAAGATCTGCCAGATGTTTTATTTCAAATGCTTCAATTTGGTTCAAACAAGCCAGAGGAGGGCAAATTCCTTCATGGATGTTAGAGGATAGAGAAAACTGGTCCTTCCATTGCATTCTCTATTCTCCATCTTCCTCCTGATAGATTAGTGAAAAAGGAAATTATAACTGAATCAATCCTTAATTTTTCTCTGATTCTTTCACAATACACTGTAAATCTTCCAAATTCTATTATCACAGAATATTTTAATTTCATAGTATAGAAATGTTAATATCATTTTATATTTTTTTATGTAGGGAACCTGAATTCAGAGCAAGTTCTGACTCTCCAATTATCCTCCAGTTCAAGGGCACTGATGTAGTGCATGAACTCCTTTTACAACACACACCTCAGGTGACTGAGAACTCTTCCCATCCTGAGGTAGTTTCAATCTTGGAAGTCTTTAGATGTTTCAGTGACCATCATGAAGTCAAAATGGGTCATACTTTGGTTCCATTTATTCTCTTATTTTCCCTTCTGGACTGCAGAGAAAATATCTGAATTTCTCCCCTCATGATTTTTCTCCCAACACCCCACTCGTTGCTACACTTCATTTTATATTTCCTAGTCATTCTCTTCAGTTTTTTTCTTTATTTTCTTCATTGTCACAATCCACTTTTTTTATACACTCTTGACCAATTATTTTCCTCATCCTACATTTGTTTAATCATTGAATTTTATTGGGCCAATTCTATGTGCCTGACAATCAAGTCACTAGGGAAGCAGGAGTGAAAAATCAGACAAAAATCACATGAAATTTTGTTCTTTTACATTTTCTATCAGTTTTTACTTTATTTGCCATCCTTTTATTCTTTCACTCTAACAGAAACTAATGAATAACTTAAACATATTTTAAAGCTTTGAATAAGCAGAATACAGCCTGTATTTACCTATCACTTAAGGAACATCATGGAAATATTAGTGTGAGTTTTAATCTGAACACAATTCTATAGAAGGTTAAATGTACTTGGACTTGGTCTAAACTTATACATTTAAAAATGCAATTAATCACATTAAATATTATCCAGTAACTTTATTGAGCACAACATCATTGAGCACAAACAAACTTATCTCATGTAAATTTACCCCTGGTGTGGTAAAGCAGGTTTTCCATACAGTGGCCTGAATTCAGAGTAGGCCCTGGCTGTCCTATTATGCTCAAATACATAATTTGCTTCCTAAAGCATTAATCTTCATATGTTATATGTCCATTCACTCAGACAACATCATTGGTTACCTATTTTGTACCATACCCTACACTGAATGCAAAGAGGAAAAATAAAATCTTAAATTGTGCAACAGTTTATAATTTATACAATATCTTTACATTTTAATATCTTCAACCATAATGGAACTTTATTTAGCCATTTTACTTGATGTAGAAACAGACTAAGGGGCTTTAAATACTTGCTGGACATCAAACATAAAAAAATAGAATAAATAAAATTGAATATGAATTTTCTCATTCAAATATCACTTTTCATTCCCTAGCTATGATTCAGGAATCCATCCAATTTGGTCTGCCATGAAAATTTAAACTATTAAATAATTTATCCAACCTATAAGTAAAGGCCAAATCTAATCAGAGATCTTGACTTTATCTTGCCTGCTATTGGACAATGGTTTCTTCCAGAAGGTTTTTCCCTAAAGAGGTTTCTAGGCTGAAGCTCAGCAACATAAATTCTTTAGAAAGGAAGAAGGCCTCCTTTATCTGGATTGTGCTCTGAATACCATTCCTTGCCTAAAGGTAAAAGTAGACAATCCACTGAATTTGAGTTTTAGTTTAGAGGTGAAAGTGGTTTGAAGCAAGGTTAAAAATAAAGCTACCTTCTTTATTTGTCTGAAGGAACATTTTAAATCTTCTGGGATAACTGAAACTCTTCTTTAAAATTATAAATGTGCATTGCATACCTTCCAGCTAACAATGACCACTTTAAAAACCTGTCCTTCTCTTACAGATTCCAGTGTTCATAACCAACTGAATAATGTTTTAATATTTTCTTTGTACACATTTTTGCCAAGATTCAGATGGTAAGTCTAATGCTGTCTACAGAGACTAAGTTAAAAAACAAAATTCATTTGCTAAACTTTGGGCTACAAAATAGAATGCAGGGACATTATGTAACTTTTCTAGAGTCAAAAATGCCATTGCACACCCATGAGTACTATCCAGACCTACCCTTGAATCCAGAATTTTTTCTTACACCATGCTTCTTTTCAATGACTAAAATGTCATAAAAGGAATGAAGAATATTAATCAATTTACAAAATTCTGAATTAAAAATAAATAAGTAGCTATACTTTTCTGAGGGTATCTGTGGCAGGCAGAGTACTATGTCTGTGTTTGTGCTTTACTTCACATAATGCTTATGGCAATAATTATTTGTGCTCCTTATATTTGTTTCATTCTCCTTCTGGGCACAGAGCTTACATGTCCCAGGCCCCTTGCAGTTAGAACCATATGACCAATTCTAGCCAATATGCCGTAAACAGAAATAATGTGTGCCATGTCAGGCTGGAGCATAGAATAAAGGATGAGAAATCTCTATACATGTATTTTATATGGTGAATCTGAAAGATAACATAACCCACATTCACCCCCATATGCTTGCCAACCAATGGGAAACATGTGGAGTGAACAAGAGATGCACATTTTTTTTAAAATCAGGTCACTGAGATTTAGATGTTGCTTTAACCAAAGTGAAATCTTGCCTATTCTGTGTAATATATTATTTTGCCCAATTTGAACTAGGTTTTGCTATCTCATTATACAGGAAAGGAAACTGAAGCTCAACGTGTTCATGAGAGTTCCAAATGCTCAAAGGGATAAACTATGAGTATTGAAGGAAATAGATACAATGTCAAAAAAACACAGGTGTGCCAAAACCTAAGATATTATTTAAGTAAACTTATGTTCCACATTATATCCCTTATCATGCTAAATACAGAAAGCCTAATGTAGCTAAATCCAAGTAAAATATGTTACGAAGGTGTTTTGAGTTAAATTTATTCAATTGAGAATTTCTATCAACCTGCATAATCTTAAATACTACAAATTTATAGGAATTGCTTGAAATCAGATTATATGTTTTTTTTTTTTAATCAAGATAGTGTTGGCTGTTTTAGGTCCATCCATTTCTCTTGTCAATTCTTCCAAAGCCTGCTGGAATTTTATAGACAAAATTGAAGAGAATGGACCGAAAGTTGGGGAGGATTTACATGTTGTTTTCCCCCTAATTATTGTAGACTATTTCTACTTTTTCACGTCTTTTATATTTTGTCACCAATGTTCTTTAAATTTCAGTGTACATGTATTACAATAAAGACACAGAAGTAGAGAATGGAGTTGAGGACATGGGGAGGGGGAAGGGTAAGCTAGGATGAAGTGAGAGAGTAACAGTGACATATATACACTACCAAATGTAAAATAGATAGCTAGTGGGAAGCAGCTGCATAGCACAGGGAGATCAGCTCAGTGCTTTGTGTCCACCTAGAGAGGCAGGATAAGGAGGGTGGGAGGGAGACGCAAAAGGGAGGGGATTTGGGGATATACATATGCATATAGCTGATTCACTTTGTTATACAGCAGAAACTAACACAATATTGTAAAGCAATTATACTCCAATAAAGATGTTAAAGGAAAAAAGAAAAAAAAAGACTCATAAATTTATTCTTAATTATTTTATGATTTTGTTGCTACTGTATTTTTAAAATTTCATTTTCCATATGTTTGATGTTAAAAATAGAAACAAATTTGTTTACCATGAATAATTTTTAAAATATGAATAATTTATTTATCCTGAATAATTTTAAAATTCACTTATTACATCTAGTATTTTTTAAACAGAATTTTTAGGATTTTCTAATATACCACAGTGACATCTGTAAATAAAGGCAGATTTTATTTCTTCCTTTCCAATTTTTATGGTTTTTATTTCATCTTCTCCTATAATATAATTGCTAGGACTTCTGCTATAATCCTAACTTGGAGAGAACAGAAATCTTGCCTTGTATCCAATGCTTTTTTTTTTTTTTTTTTTTGTGGTTGTTTGTTTGTTTTTTGAGTGAGTGGAGGGCAGATGTTCAATATTTCACTACTAAGTAAAATGTAAACTATGAGCTATGGATTATTTATAGATTCCTGTTTACCGAATGAGAAAGAGATCTAGTATTCCTTTTTTGAGTATTTTCTTCATGAGTAGTTAAAGTTTATCAATTGTTTTTTCAGTATCTTTTGAGAAGTTCTATGTATTTCTCTTTATTTCATCATTGTGTTGAAGCACATTGGTTCATATTTCAATGTTAAATCAAACTTACGTTCCTGAGAAAAATTCATCTGGGCTATCTTACTTAATCCTTATAATTTTTTTGAAGTTGTTATAATTATCATCATTTTATATGTAAAAAAATTAAACATACAGATATTAAATAATCTGCCCAATATCAACTACTTAGTGGGAAATTAAGAGAAACTATAGATTTAGACTTGCTTACTTAAATTCTCTGAGTAAGAGAGTGAAAATAATCTATATGTATTAAATCAACATTACAGATGGATTATAGATGACTAAAATGTGAGGAAGGAACCAAAACTATTATTAAACTACTATGCAATGAACTGTAATAGCCTATTCTAGGAAAGCACACATAAAGGTAAAAAAGCAGAGGCACAGAGAGGCAATTTTCCTTCGTGTGCTTTCAATTCAAAATGTCCTGAACAAGATGGCATTGTGGACTATTAACTTAATACCATCTCTTAATTGTGACTTTCACCTAATTTGACTAACTTTGGTGTGAGTCTATGGTAGTCATGTAAGCATTTAGATTTACACAAGGAATTGCTAGTAAATTGATTAATTATGTAAGTCAATCAATCAGTGGGATTACCCAGAAAATTCAACAACTCAGAGCTTTAATTCTGTGTCTACCCTGTTAAATGAAGTGTGTAAGCTTTTCAAAATTACTTCTTTGCAGACAACTCCCTATCAGCTAGAAACAGAAGAGCTGATGGATAGTTTAATCAAACACGCAAACAGATGCTAAGAAAATTCATCATCATTGAACCATAACAGTGGAATAAGTTGATAGTTTTTGTCTATTTTACCTATTGGGATGTTAGTCAATCATCAACAGTCTTGCTTCCTTTGAAATGTGCCATTAGAGAATTTCCAATTAGGGCACACCAGCAAGCACAAACTAGCCAAACTTATGACAAGTATCTTAATGATGATAGGTATAAAGATAAAATAATATTGTCAAGCAGATCAACAGAGTTCAATTCTCAGTAGGACAAAAGTGGAAATTTACATTCATCTTATTGTGTAGAAGACAACATCCTCATTTGGGTGAAATACTTAGAATCATTTTGGATTTAGGCTAACAGCTTTGTCATTCTCATCCTCAGTTTCCTGATCATTAAAGGGCTGCAATTACAAACCTGTAGGTATTTTGAGAGGATAAAAATGTAATGAGACTTAGTTGAATAATCTTAATTCATATAATCTATTATGTAGATATAATATATCATTATTTCTGCAATTATTATTGCTATTGTAAGTGATACTGCCACTGGATTTAGAGATGATGATTCATGCCATTTTTGACTCCTAAAATTAAATCCTCGTTGATTGTATACTAAGTAGAATCACCATTTTAACCTTTCTTAAGTGTCAGATATGAACATGGTAACTAACTTTTCATGGAGGGCAAAGTTTTAATGGATCACCTATGTATTTTGATTTTCTTTCAATATTATTTGGAAATGGGTAAAATCATGACAAATATAGTGGATTTTCCTGCATGAGAATGAACATAAAATGGAAACATAAACAATTTCAACCACTTACTTTACATATTTCATAGAATTTTGGAATATTTATTTGTGAGCTATAAACACATTAGAAAGTTAATTTGTATCATCTTATAGGTAAGTATTATCTTTCTACATACACAGTTGAATGCGTATATATATGCATACATAAATAAAGAAGAAAAAAGAAGTTACAAAAAGTAATGTATATATCAATCCAAAACTCCCTAACTATCCCTCCTCCCACCTTCCCCCCGGTAACCATAAGTTCCTTCTGTAAGTCTGTGAGTCTGTTTCTGTTTTGTAAGTAAGTTCATTTGTATCATTTCTTTTTAGATTCCACTTATAAGCAATGTCATATGATATCTCTCTTTCTCTGTCTTACTTCACTCAGTATGACAAACTGTAGATCCATCCATGTTGCTACAAATGGCATTATTTCATTCTTTATAATGGCTGAGTAATATTCCATTGTGCATATGACTGCTATATTTAAAATGAAAAACCAAAAAGGACCTACTGTATAGCACAGGGAACTCTGCTCAATATTATGTAACAACCTAAATAGGAAAAGAATTTGAAAAAGAATAGATACATGTATATGTATAATTGAATCACTTTGCTGTATACCTGAAACTATCACATTGTTAATCAACTATACTCCAAAGTAAAATAAAAAGTTAAAAAATTAATGTATAAAAATAGTTTAATTATTAGATAAGTGCAAATCAAAACCACAATGAGGTATCACCTCACAGAATGGCTATCACCAAACTGTCTACAATTAATAAATGCTGGAGAGGTTGTGGGAAAAATGGAACCCTCCTACACTGTTGGTGGGAATGTAAATTCATGCAGCCACTATGGAAAACAGTATGGAGGTTTCTTAAAAAAAACTAAAAATAGAGCTACCATAGGATCCAGCAATCCCACTCCTGGTTATATATCTGGAAAGCAAAAACTCTAAATCAAAAGGATACATACAACCCAATGTTCATGGCAACACTGTTTAAATAGCCAAGACATATATATATATATATATATATATATATATATATAAAACTAAGCCCTAAAAATTATTGTCATTTGCAGCAACATGGGTGGACCTAGAGAATATTAAATTTAGTGAAGTCAGTCAGAGAAAGACAAATATCATATGATATCACTTATATGTAGAACCTAAAAAATAATACAACTGAATCTATATACAAAACAGAAACAGACTCACAGACATAGAAAACAAACTTATTGTTACCAAAGGGGAGAGGGAGGGAAGGAGGGACAAATTAGAAGTATGGGATTAACAGATACAAACTGCTACACATAAAATAGATAAGCAACAAGATTTTACTGTATAGCACAGGGAATTATATTCAATATCTTGAATAACGTACAATGAAATACAACCTGAAAAAATATAACTGAATCACTTTTCTGTACCCCTGAAACTAATCCAATATTGTAAATCAACTATATTTCATTAAAAAAAAATAGTGTCAGGAATTAGGAAATCAATGTCCTACCCTACCTGCAGTTAACAAGTAGTTCATTCATTTATTCATTCATTTATCTATTCAACAATGAAGCTCTGATTATATTTATTATATAAATGTGTCAGACACTTACACATTACAGGGGTAAAAATATCATACACTCTCTTGTCTTATGGAGCATATGTTCTGTAGCAAAAGGGGAAATAAGATATTTATGAGGCAACTCTTCTCCTTTGTTTCCTTTTCTCCTTTTCCTAGGCCAAGTCCTAGCTGGCAAAAATTTGGCTGTGGTGGAGCTAGGGATGATGATTTGTCTATTGTTGTACTGAGACTAAAAATTTGGCCCAGGCAACTGGAATGATAGGTATCCTTGGCCTAACAAATGGTCTGTTGTGACTGGTGTGTTCTGTGAGTCCATAGTCATGGATTTTCCTGGCACATTTGTTGTGTTCAGTAAGGCTATGATCCATAAGGCAACCACTTGGACAGCATGTTTGGCAGAGCTAAAGCCCAAGAAGCAGCCTATGAATTTGAAAGATTGATTACATTCCAGGAGAGTGAACAAATTAGTAAATACAGAGCAATAAGATAATGTGAGTTAGGTTTCTCATTGTCAAAGAGAAGGTTAAAAATATGGAAAGGGAGGAAACTGAAATAAATCCTGTATTAGAGGTATCAGTGTGAACTCATGGTTTTTAATATATAAATAAAGGTAGTTATAGTTATATGAATAAAATCTTATATATCTATTTATCTCTCAAGAGCTAGAGCTAAAGATCAATAGAAATATATGTGTGTGATTCTGTGGTGAATATATATACATATGTACATATTCTAGCCCTGATCACTGCATTCCAAGAGCAAATAGCACACTTAACACCCAAATTTTGGTTCCTAAATAATATTGTCCAATGAAAGCAACCAGGGCTGATTCCAGAGCTGGGACAAATATAGGATGAGCCTGAAATATCAGGTTCTGTCAGCAGTAAGAAGGTAAAACTTAGAAATCCAAATGAAAGTAAGAAATACAAAAATTTTTGTTAAAATATTTAACAATATAGAATTTCAAAACTTGTGTGATTTATAATTGCCACAAGCTTTTATTCTTATTCAATAAACATCCAGTTCCATAGAATCAGAGTTAAATATTTTGTATTTCAGTCTGAGGAATTTATCTGGGATATAGTTTATCCATCATCCAAGACATCTAATGAATGTAAACTTTGGGTCTATAAAATTAAGTGAGCTTAAAGTAATCAGTTCCTGAATTTTGGCATGTGATTCTAAATTCATTCAGTTTTGCCATCTGTCACAAAAAGAAAAGGCCAATATAAAAATTAATTTCAGAGGAAATAGAAATAATATAATAAACAAAATAAAAAATAGGTTTTATAATATATTAAAATACATTATTAACTTTATAAAAACAGCTTCATGCAAAGGAGTCTATGGGGATCATGAAAGCATTTTTGGAAATTAAAAATTGTAAAATTGTAGTGGCTGACATAAAAGCAATACAAAGTATGGGTGCTAGAAAACAGGAATCTCTCCAAATTTATAGAAGCATAAACATTGACAGAAAATATGAGAGAAAAGGGAATTCCCTGGCGATCCAGTGGTTAGGACACCATGCTGTCATTGCTGAGGGCCCAGGTTCTATCCCTGATCGGTGAACTAAGATCCCACAAGTTGGACGGTGCAGCCAAAAAATAAAAACAGAAAACAAAAAACAAAAAATACTAAGCACTTCTTAAAACAAAGAAAATATGAGAGAAAATATAGGTGGTTTAGTGAAATTTCAAGGGTGGACTTTGAAAACTGGAGATTAATAAAGATATAATTAAATATAACCTGATTGATCTGAGAAATGGTTAAAATTCACCACTTTAAACATGTTCATGTACTTTTCTGATGTTAAATTCAAGTTAAATTCAAAAACATATTAATTATAAGGATTGCTAAAAGAGCTCTCTAAAATGGACCCTGGAGGCCTTAGAGGAAGTGAGAATTAAATTTTACAGCTTTATGCCAACTGTTTGCTCATTTCCATTGCACCATGACAGTCCTGGCTTGATCATGTAGGGACAAGAAAACTCCCCTGCCTGATGTGGAGGAGGAGCTGATGATGGAAGCTTCATGTCTACTCAAGAATGAGGAAGAAGGTGGTCTTTTCCTCCTCCCAATTTTTCCTTTGATTATAAAACTGTAGCTCACTGACTTCTCAGTGCAGCACTCCCTTGCCCACCCACTTGTAAGCCTCACAAGCATCCTATTCTAATAAGTCACTTATCTATAAAAAAAATATATTTTATGGCTTTAAATAACATCTATACACAGATGACTTCAAATCCATAACTTCAGTCTTCTCCCCTGTGCTCCAGGTCAACATCTCTAAAAGCCTCCATTAGATTTCCAGTTAAATGTTTGATAGGCATAACAGAATTCTTGATTTTCCTCTCCAAAATTGCCCCTCCCATCATCTATCCATTAGGACAAAAATCTAGAATTATCTTTAATATGCCAATGTCTCTTACTCCAGTCCTCAATAATCATCCCCTACACCCACACCCACACACCACACACCACACACTACACAAACTCAAGCAATCCATCAACAAGTTGATATGCCCCGTATGGATCCGCAGTTTTTAAATTATGCTCTTAGCATTCTATTCCAGACCATTTTATTTCTCACCTACAACATCTTAAACATCCCCAATTTTTTCACACTTAAAACAGTGAAATCCAAACTTGTTATCATGACTTTCAAGGCCTTGCCTAATTGAAAGCTTCTCCATTATTCTCTTTTACCAAGATCCCTCATATTCCACAAGTTGCATTCTCTCTAGATAAGTAGCTTTCTTAATATTCTTCAAAAAATTAATTTTGTTCTGACTTTCAGGCCTTTCTACTTACTATTCTTTCCCTTGGAGCCACTGACACCAGATCTTCATATGTTGGGTCTTTCTAGTTTTAAATGTATTTCTTCAGATTATCCCTGTTTACCCAATCAATTGAATACCAAAACTTTGGATGACTCTATTATATCACCTTGTTTTAATTCTTTGTAGTGGTTATCACCGTCTGAAATTATGTATCTCATATATTTCTTCATTTTTGTTATTTGTCTCTGTCACCTTTAAAGTAAAAGCTCACCCTGAGCTGTTTCATCAACTGCTTTACTCACCACAGCTAGAAAATACATGTCTGGCAGAGAATGAACATTCAATGCACATATGTTGGAAGAAATGATAAAATGCTATGATCAACAATACATTATAGAAGATAGTTTTTCTTTTTCAGCAAGGATGGAAAATATACAGCAAGAACATCTCCCCACAGTTTTGCACACCTAACCCCTATGAGTAACTGGGAATAGCTGATTTTCCAATTGATTTTTTTTTTTTTTTTTTTTTTTTAGCGGTACGCGGGCCTCTCACTGTTGTGGCCTCTCCCGTTGCGGAGCACAGGCTCCGGACGCGCAGGC
>NC_041225.1:7675820-7689109 GCF_002837175.3 Physeter macrocephalus | reverse complement strand
CGGGCCCAGCCGCTCCGCGGCATGTGGGATCTTCCCGGACTGGGGCACGAACCCGCGTCCCCTACATTGGCAGGCGGACTCTCAACCACTGCGCCACCAGGGAAGCCCTCCAATTGATTTTTAATATAGTCTGAGATCCTTCTCATCACAATACTCAACTTGGCTACTATTCAAACAGCACCAGCTATGAGCTGGAACCTGTTTCCTGACCCTAAATTAGATAACATAGCTTAGTTTGTGCATAGTTTTAGACAAAGCTGTGAACTTCATTACATAAGTGTCTGATACTTATTTCAATTCAATAGACATTTATTGAGCATCTATTCTGCTAAAATCTTGGTCCCTGTTTTTGAGAGACCACAGTGTAACAGGAAAAGAAATGTACAAATAATCAAAGTCAATGAAGGAATTTAGGGAAGAGAAAGCAGCACGATCAAGGCGTGAAAATTTGAATAACATGGCAGTCAAAAATTGACGTTAATGTTTGGAAGGAATGTCAAGGATTGATGGTGGAAATAAGGCTGAGAACAGTCAGGGTCATATTGTGAAAGGCTTTTTAAAATGAGATGGAGAGCTTAGATCTGGATGTGCACTCACTAGTGAGGGAAAAGTATGATCAGAGCTTTGTTTGAGAAAGATAAGTGGTGGTGGAGAGTAGAACTGAATGGAAAAGGGAAAAATCTAGGGGCACAGAGACCAGCTAGAACGAAAATGCAAAATCTTAACTGTCAGACAATTAGGACTTGGATCATGTGTTAATTCAATAAAAAGGAAGGAATATATTTCATGGATTATTGCAGTTATGACTATGCATTTAATGTTTGTTTTGTCCTGAGTGATGAGAAAGATATTGAGTAAAAAATATCACTACAATAGATGGTGACAGGCACCCAAGAGGAAGAAGCAATTTCAAAAGAACAGAGGAGTCTGTTTTCACACATGTTGAATTTGAAAAGCTGTAAATCTATCAATGTAGAGTTATTTAGCCACTGTAGAAAATAGATGCCTTGAAGTTTATATGGGTCAAATATATCCCCTCTCTATTTGAATTCTGAACTCATATAGAAACATGCACAAAATTCATATAGTTCCAAACTATTAGCTTTGTTGCTACTTAAGCTGAATTAGAGAATATAACATAGGTTACCAAAATCTTTAAGTTTCAATTATTGAAATTTAAATTGATTGGCCTGTCCTCCCAACCAACAAGAGACGATCTGTCCAATGAGTGTACAACATGGCACTCATTTTCTACTGCTGTATATTTCATTCTATTTCAAGTTGTGAAAAAATTCTCATCTGAACAGCAGGCATATCACCTGGGTTGAAGCTGCCACATAATGGGTCTTAAAAATTGTCAGTTACTTGGACCGGAATTAAAAGCCTGAGACACAAATGTTGGGTTTCACCGTTAGTCACCATCCTTCATCAAGTTACCTTTAAATAAATCCAGTATTCATTGTCTGTAAACATGTGGCATAATCCCTTAACTAACTTTTAGATTTTGCTAATAAGAATAACAACAACAACAAGAAGAATAATATTTAATCCTTAGCATGGGCCACCCTGTGCTAAACATATTACATTCAAAATATTAATACTCCAGAAACTTTATGTTAGGTATTATTTTGATTATTACACTACTATTTTATTAGGAATCTTGACATTTAGATTATATAACTAAGCAAACAAGATCAAATAAAATGGAGGTCCAGAAGTCCTCCTGAACTTTATCTGATTATCTCAATCTGGGATCCATTCTGTCAATTGATCAGATTCATTATCTCAACCTGTTTTATCCTTTGGAAGCTCTACCTTGACCTCCTAACTACACATTTTGATGTTATCTGTATGTCTAGACTAGGTTTCCTAACGCTTGTGTTGGATTCATAGTACCTGGAGGAGGTTTTAACTTCATTGCTTCCATTTGCTTCCTGTTGCTACCCTTAATGTTTAATATCAGAACTTCAGTCTTTCTAAGGCAAGTTTCATCACATTCATGTTTTTCTAGGCATCTGAGTCTAGACAAACAATGGCCTTAAAACTATGCAATCACGAACATATAATATTGCTTCTTGATTTAGACATAAACTCTACTCAGAAATACACCCTCTCTGCTGAAAATTCAGCTATTCAAATGGCATTTGACTACTTTATTTTATCACAACTAAACTCTCATTAATTTTTAAAACACACCATCAATTTATGTATCATTAGGAAGGAAAAATTTACAAATTGTTTAATTTCATCAATTATAAGACTGAGATTTCAGAGTTCTTAAATGTGAAATAAAAGTTGTATCTTGGAATCAATGAAATATCATAAGTTCCTTGAATTTTCACCACCTTTTAGTTTTCTCTTACTACTGTTATGCTTTGTTAATTAACTAACTGCCCCTTTTTTTTTTTTTTTTTTTTTTTTTTTGCGGTACGCGGGGCTCTCACTGTTGCGGCCTCTCCCGTTGCAGAGCACAGGCTCCGGACGCGCAGGCTCAGCGGCCATGGCTCCCAGGCCTAGCCGCTCCGCAGCATGTGGGATCCTCCCAGACTGGGGCACGAACCCGTGTTCCCTGCATCGGCAGGCTGACTCTTAACCACTGTGCCACCAGGGAAGCCCTAACTACCCCTCTTTTTAAAAATCCTGCCAATTTTGTGTGAAGGAAAATCTTCCAAAGTAAGTTATAGCAGACAGTTTATTGTTATTGTTAACTGCAGAGGCAGATGGGTCCTTACTCCAAATTTGCTTTGAATATTGAGCCTGTAGATACCACACACAACAAGAAGGAATGAAAAGTTTTATTACTGACATGTTTGAGATCTCTGGGGAGAGCAGGACAGGACTATCAAACAAGTCTGAAATGGCTTGAGGAGCAGGGAAAGGAGACAGGCCTGGTTTTGAATTGTGATTAGTATGTGGGGCTGAGTGAGACTTCCCAGGCACAGGCAGGGGCTGACAGTGTTTAAGTCTCCCTCTGGAGCCAAAGGAGGGAACACTGGGCCTTCTTGTCATCTTACTCAGATATGGAGCACAGGCGCAGAGGAAACATTGAGTTTTAAAATCTGTCAGCGGTCAAATATCAAAAAATAGATTCCAACTCCTGCATTTATTTTCAAAACTTATAAAGGTCGGTGTTTCAATTTAATAGGACAGAAAATTCTAACAGAATTGTTATGAAAGCTAACTTTCCATATGTATAGTAAAACACTAAGATCTTTAGATAAACTGGAATTTACCTTACATCTATTTTCCAAAATTCTTGAGCATCCCTTTATAGAATCTTCCTCAAAGGCTAGTGTCACTCTCTCAGAGACAAAAGATGAAGAGTTTACCTGATGCATTTTGGCTTTCTAATAACTTTCAGGCAGTTAATCATATTGTTTCTCTGATCTAATGACATGGCCTAAGTAGAGAATGACGTATTTGTTTTTATCTGGCCCTTGTTTGTCATGTTGGTAGGTACATTCTATTTTTTTTTTTTTTTTGCGGTACGCGGACCTCTCACTGTTGTGGCCTCTCCCGCTGCGGAGCACAGGCTCCGAACGCAGAGGCTCAGCGGCCATGGCTCACGGGCCCAGCCGCTCCGAGGCATGTGGGATCCTCCCAGACCGGGGCACGAACCCGTGTCTCCTGCATCAACAGGCGGACTCTCAACCACTGCGCCATCAGGGAAGCCCTGGTAGGTACATTCTTAATTGACTCTTCATTTCATTTTGCATATAAAATGTTAAGGAAAAATAATTAGTATTTGAACATGGAAAATTGCACCATCCAAAAGTACAGATATGAATCTTCTTAATGCTCTCAAATTTTGTAAAATAATCTTCTCATAAATACTTTTTCTATATTTCCTCCATTTTAGTATTATTGAGATGAACTCTGGTCTTCTAGAAAGTTTAAAACCTGCTGAAGTGACAAGTTGCTACTGGTACCCAGACAGCTTATCACTACTACTTCACTAGTCCAACATTTAGGGAAAATATGCTGCCTAAAAAGGCCATTATGTTTCTGTTTCCTTTTTTTTTTAATTTTTATTTTTTTTTCTTTCTTGTGCTTAAATTGGTTCCAAAAGACGAAAGGCAAAGTGAAGCATACAACAATCAAATCTGGGTGAACAGCCTTCAGCAGAAGAATTTCAAGACTCAATTTCTGAACTTAGAAGCACTTATGCTAGAGAGATTCACTCTACCAAAGCATAGTGGGGTCCCCTTTCCTACATAAACTCTTCTGTTGGTGGTGCTGGGTTGAAAGCAGTTATGTACATGAGTTACTTTGTTCTTATTTTGGACAAACAGCAATTGTTGGACACTGGACCACACAAATCAACCCAGAAAAGAAAGAATATTATCTCCAGTTATTTGAGATTTGCCTTAGGAAGAGCACAGAGGTCATCAGTGCTGTAGTGCCTTTATTATGTCTCCCTCAGGGAAGAGTCTGAAATCAATAACTCATGAAGCACAAAACCCTCACACAGAAAGTTTGATGTTAATAATATTTAGCCATACAAACTTGGACTGAATTCAGCTATGAGCTCAGTATCCTGGCCATTAGCAACCTCCCTGTGTGAATATGTCCTTCATTTATTGCATTCTTTGCCAGTTAAATAATGTACTGGCTTGGCAGTTAGAATTTTGTAAAGAGGTGGGCATTTTTTTATTTGTCTCAAAAGAATTCGAACCTGAAGTAGTATCTGACTCTAAACACTTTATGTGACATTTATTTGAGAGAACATCTTTAAAATATTTCAGAGCTAGACAATTTCTCACTTGGGTTGCTTATATTTCTATTTCACCTAATTTTTTCATAGCTTTTGAAGTAGTTTCAGATTGTCTGTGGAAACAAAGGTGAATAATACTTATAGTCTTTGGCCGATTTTTCTTGTTTTCCCTACCAGTTACCAAGTAAAATAAAACAGACCTATTATATTGGAATCTAGTCAAATCTGCCCATCCCCAAGGAACTGCAACTTCCTGTGGAAGATGCATATCACCTTGAAGGGGGGGTCTTCAGATCTCCCCATCAAAGCACATTAAAGCCTAACACATTCCAAATTGGGGGGTGGGGGGAGAAATAGAAAATAACACCAAATAAGGATAGGTGTATCATTTAAAAATGTAGTTTTGTTTTTCAAAAGTTTGAGAATCAATCTTGAGAAAGTTTTAAGTATTGGAATTTGACCTAAAATGTATTTGCATAAATTTGGAATATGTTTTTATGGTGCACAGTGTGAAAAAATATGGACTGAATTGACAATTCCTTTGTAATTTTGTTTCTAGGAGCTCCCTTGGAAATCTGTTCCCATGGTTGTAGTGGGGAAAGAATGGAAGAAGAAGAGATCCAGAAATTTAGGTTCAAATTCTCTATTTCAGTGTGGTTCCAGATTAGACCTTGTCAGTGCAAAGTGCTCAGGGAGATCTGAGGGCAGAAAGGGAAGAGAGGGCACAGTTCTTCAGAGGCAGCTACAAAAGATTAAGGGGAAGATGTGAAGTTCAAAGTAGCTTCTAGTTATAGAGATGAAGCAGCCTGAGAGAGTTGGTGGAAATTCCCAGCTTATGCTTCATAGTGGCATCAGGGGAAAGCTATAGAGAAGCTACAGTATACACAGGTAGTTGAATCTTCCTAGTTCCTAAGAATCTCAGCAGCTTCCAGGCAAGCTCTTAAAATTCATCCCTTCCTGTACTGCAGGCTGAAGCCCTTAGTGGAACCTCCTCTGACCTTCACTCCTCCTGTTCTCTCAGCATGGGTCTAAACCTCCACTTTATTGTTTTAAAATCCTTCTGAATATCTTCTGATTATTTGACTTAATTTGAAATAACAATAACATTAATCATCATGTTTAAATTCAAAAGAAATACATGGAATCAATGCTTGTATTTAATTTTTTTTAATCTTTCAGAGAGTTTACAGTAAATACTAGATATCCTCTGAAAGTGTGCAGTCCCAGCATAAAAAAATTATTTCAGTATTTCATTAATAACACTCTGTTAGTTAAGTAGCACTGTTTCTGAAACCAATCACAGGTGCAATACAAAAAAAGAAAGTTTGGTTTGTTAGCATTTAAACCATAATTTTCTTTGCCAGTAGGTTTTCCTCAAGATGTAGGAAATTTGAAACTGAATTTAATTTTATATATTAAATCTGATAATATTTGGTTTCTATTAAAGGATTATGTTTCCTTTAATATAATCCTGGGAACTAAGGCTGATTTGAAGAGCTTTTCTTGCATTTGTTTGCTTTGATAGAAGGGCTTAAAATGGTGGCATACTGCTTTGGTGTTAATGTATGTTTCCTGTAAGTAAACACAAATGTGGGAAAACGTTAATGAGGGATCTATAGCACTGGTTAAAGAGGTGGAGAAAATTAATTCAATTAAAATGAAATGAGCTATCATTATTTAATTTGAGGAAGAAATCTGGGCAAAAAGGGGTGAATTTACAGACAGAACTGTGCTAAGTTCTTTTGCATTTGCACTAGGGCTGCAATAGAATGTAAAACTGTAATACAGGGTTTTGAGCTCAACACTTTAAACAAAAAGTTTTGTGCTCATGAATTTGTATTTGGAACTATGTCACTGGATATTCTCTAAACATAGGATGAGATGGGATAACTTTCCATCTGTCAGTGGTAAGTGGATTTTAGTCTGAATATTGATGAAGTTGTTGGACTTCTTGCTGCTTCCTTGCCTTAGAACCTTTTTGCCTCACTCAACATATAAGACGTGGGATGCAGAGCTTCCATTTCAAAAATAGATAAGGTATCCTCCTGCCCTATTGATAAAATGTTGATGTTGTAACCTATGATGATTTTTGTCTATTTCCTGAATGTGGTCTTGTCAAGCCTAAATTTTATGGCTTACTGTATCCACTAATTCATCACCAGAATCTTACTTATCTTCTCTAATGAAATAGACACATACTCTTCCATCAGCATTTCAAGATTTTCCCAACACGCCTCTAGGTCAACAGATCCCCTTACCCAGAGTCTTTCTACTTAGCGATGAGCATTTACATATTCACTAAATGAATCACCTAGATTACATAAGTTTCCTATGCAGTCCTTTTTTTTTTTCCTCAGTTGAATAGCTCTTGGGACCTTTTTAGGCACAAGGAAGTGTTGCCAAAACCATTCAAGCAAGGTCAATTATTTGAATTTGAAACTTAATTAGTTTATCATATCACTCTCAAAAAGGGTAACCAAAATAATAACTGTATCAGCAACCTTCCAAACATTACATCTCAAATATCATTTTTTGGCTATATTTTCTAAAGAATGGAAGAATTTTTGGAAAGCATAATTGTCCACAGCAGCTAAGGTAAATGGAGTTTAACACAGTTAAATTATATTTATCACTGAAATATTCACACTATTTCAACTGTTATGATTGAAGCACACCTTATATTTCTAATGAAAACTTTTCATTTTACAGTTGGACAAACAAGGCTCCAATGAAAGGAATTGCTTTCCAATGCTCTTTTAAGTCTCGATAATAGTAGCCTCTTCTCATAATATCTTGAATGCTCTTCCTTTGCAATCTCACACATTTTCTCCCTGAGAGATGAGGCAGAGGAAGAGATGAAATATAATAGGATTTAGATGAAGTACGTGGAATTTCATCTTCCATTCCAGGAAGAGTAAAAGCTTTTAGTAGATAAGGGACGTTCTCCCTTTTACTTTCCCCAAACTGGGATTCTTTTATCCCAAATGAGTTCTTTTCAACCCAAGATATATAAGTATTTGGCATTGCTCCCGCTTTGGGAAAGTGAGGTCCTGTAACAGAGTTTGCCTAGAAGATTGGTAGCTATGCTTTGCTAAAAATTCAGGGGGAAAAACCCACCAGCCTGTAGCTTGTCAGTCTTCCATCACCTTGAAACATTTTCTTAGAGTTGGTAAGGGATGTTTTTAGTTGTGAAAGTGGTGTTCCTCAAGGCTTTTACAGGACTTTAGGGCTTGGCAAAGCGGAAATGCCTACACTTTTGCTATCATAACAGAAAAGAAGAACATTTCTTGACAAACTGCCTACAGTGAGAACCAACTCTGATCACGGAGATGATAAAGCTTTAATGCCAGGGGAAATATAGAAAAAATTGGAAAGAATACTTGAACCTTCCAATACAAAAAGTGACTAAGCACAAATAATTTTTCACCTTCTCTTTCAGAGAGGAACAAACACAGAATGGATAGCTAGATGATGTAGATAGTAACTTAATGCCTAAAGTATGCCCTGATAGGGATAAGAGATAGATAAAGTCTCTGCACTTCTAGTAATTATATTTTAATAAAAGATGCAGAAATATGCTGTCAAATCTACAAAGAAAATGGTTTTTGTTTGTGCTAAAGAAATGCATAGGGTTAAAATAAGAAGAAATGGTCATGGAGGAGGCAGAGGTCAGGCCAGTTTGTGGGTTAGACAAAATAGAAAATGAGAAAGTTTTTGTGAGAAACATCTCAAGAAATCATCCACATTTTTTGAACAGTTCAAACCCTTGTTTAACCCTTCTTTAATTTTCTAAGCCTTGCTAAGAAACTCTTCAATTACAAAAGATACTTTGTCTGACACAGTGCCACTCTAAGCCAAAAAGAACCCACACTGGGTAAAAAAAAAAAAAAAAAGCTGGTTTGACTTACTTTTATATATACTTATAGAGATTATATTATGATCTTTATTGTGCATTATATTAAAATATGTAGTTTCGTGCATTTTAATTTCAATTTTTTTAAAGAAAGTATGTCGGTAGTGCAGTAGTAACTAGGCATGTCATAAGTTAATATCTAAGAATTGCAGTACTATCAATTAAGGCAAATGATCAGAATAGAGTAGGAGTCATCCAGAAAACTGCTATTTGAAAGGAATTTTGTGATTGGTCCTTAATGAATATAGATATGTAAATTGGAAATAGAGAGGATGTTTAATTTTGAAAAACGATGTTTAATTTTGAAAAACAATGTTTATTATTCACTGACAATAGGAACCGTTTAAAATTTAGCACCCTTTTCCCCTTAGCCCACGTTGAGAGGCATACTTCCAGTGGAATAGGACTGAATTGCTGGGTACTATTGTTTCCTTCATCTGAGGCATATAATCGATTGAAAGCCATTCTAGGAGAAATATAACCAGTTAACACTGTTCATGATACAAATGTAGACAGCAGAAATATTAAAGTTTCTAGAAATCAGAAGGAGTAATGCAACCCTCACAGCAAAATTCATCATAAAATATAAATACATACTTTCAAATCATCTTATTTTATACCATTCAATTCTTGTTAAACATGTTGTAACCTTCTTCTTTGCTTTCTGATTTGGAAAGAGAAACCTGACATCTCACTATTTTTTCTTTTTCATATGAAAATTATTTTATAATCTGAGAAGAAAAATTTTCCTTCCTGGCTTATTCCTTGATTTTTAATAAGAAGTAGCCTAAGGCAGGAAGAAAAAAAAAAATTTCAATGCTTCAAATTTTACATAGCTTTTGGAGTAAACAGGTTGAATGTTTGGGGCAACTGTCCCAATGAAAATAGTCCGAGATAGGGAAGTGGTAAAGGAAATGCAGATTTATAGGGGAATTTGGATTTCTAATGATATTGGAGTAATTCTGAGATTGTCTTTTCTCTACAATCCTGTTTAGGCTTATTTTTTTCTTTGTGCTAGACATTTATGCAGCTCAAAATGGTTGAAAATGGTAAATCGGGGATAAGAGTGCACTTAGATGGATGGAGGTCGTGGTTCACTAGTTATTTAACAGACTGGATACCTTACTGGTTATCAATTATGATTTAATAAACCTTCATCAGTGCTTGACTTTTAAAACAAACATTTTTCAAGTTAGTGTTTGGATTGGAGCCCATGTGGTGTAGGGATTATATTGATACATATCTAGAGGAATGGCAAACTTGCTTGAGTATGGCAGCCAATAAAATGAAGTACAAAGAAAAGCAGGAGTTTTAAATAAACAATTATATGTATCCTGGACATTGATGCTAATCTGGGCTTCATGATTTCTCCCATAATCCAACTAAAATCCTTAAATACGCTAGACTTATGATGATCTTTTACATTGCAGCAGAAGTTGAAAATTGGGATCGCTGGACCAGAGTCGAATGATTTGCCATGGTCTACATAATGTTTACCAACACAGAAGTTGTCTAATATCACTTAATTGCCAAATAAAAATGAATTGATTTTACAAAACCAAGATCATCTGCTTCTTTTAGAAAATCAGATTGTCAACAACTAGTGTCAACATTCCTGTATGGCAAAAATTGGCTTTTTCTTGGAATTGCTGTTTGAAGGAGCCTGCACACTCTGATTTACTGTAGTTCCCATTTCTCTCTTTTTCCCATCACAGAAAGCTACTCTTGCTTGGCATTCATCCTTCCCTTTGCACTATAGTTTTCCATTTAGTAAAACTAAGGGTCAGTGAAATATTACTCAAACTCCAAAACATGAAAGTTAGAGAGGGATGCATTTTTTTAGAAAGTGGGGTATAGTATAATTATTGTTAAAGTGGACTATTCTTAGACATTTACTGAATAAATTGTGTTTGCTTCCAAAGAATAATTTGTTCATGCAATTGCTTATCTGCATTGGCCTCTTTAGACATGTGAGCATCCAATGCCTGCAGTAGAGCCATTATCCTCCTGAATGTCCTTGCTGTGTCCACCAAATAAAAAACTCTTACGCCTTGCTTGCAAGTAAGTGTATATTGGTTTTCTCATCATTTAGCTTTCATTTGGAATTGCCTGTCACCTCTGACATCAGAGATTTAATGCTGTTGCCAAATTATTCAAGTTCTCGTAATTTTCTCTCTCCACAGTACTGGGTACTTGATAAGGTATATTTGGTCTCCCCGCAATACCAGATATGACTTGGGTCATATGAGACATCAGTATGACTGCAAACAGGTATTTGACTCAGGTAATATCCTTGGCCTTGATCCCTTAGAATTAGGTATTGTGTTTTTATAGCTTGGAAGTCAGTAATTCAAAGTCGATTTACCTAGTTATCTTTTGGGGTAAAAAAAATCTAGCAAAACCACAAGGCAATAAAGAATGATTTCTTTTCTACTTAATTTTTTAAAATTATTATTTTTTTGATGGCAACAAAAAATTATTGACGCAGGTTAGCAATACAAAGACATTGGTGATGTGGGCATGTCCTTATGTATCTCTCAGGTATGGAATGCATCCTTAAACAATGTTGCATCCCTCAGGGACATTCCTCACCCTCCCCCACCCACACCATATCAATGAACAGTTCTTATGTGGATAGAGAAGCAAGGGGAGTTCACTAAGTTTGACATCCAAAGTCGAAATTCCAATGAAATGAGACCAGTAATAATTATCCACACGAACTTGGGCAAGTTATTTTTAATCCTAAGTCTCAGTTATTTCATCTTTCAAGAGGAGATGGTAATACTCATTCCACAGGGTAACTGTGAGAGTTTGAAGTGGCAAAAAGAAACAGGGTAATAGAGTGGTTAGGAACATGAGCTGAGGAGTCAGGCTAACTTGTTTAAAATCTCTTTCCATTGATTAGTGGGGCCTTGGGACAGTTATTCAAATTAAATGAAGTTTAATTTCTTCACCTTTATCATGTAATTATAATTGTTCTTTTTAGGATTGAAGGATTGGATCATATAACGCATATCTAGCAGTCACCTGTTGCATACGTGCTCAGTAATTGAGGATAATAATATATATGAAAAAGTATAATAAACAAAATGAATATGCTTAATAAATAATTCTGCATTCTCAAAATAAGTTAGTCCTAAAAAAACTTGCATATAGAAGTACTTTACCACTCTTGTATAGTTTTTCTCATAATCCTATTTTTCTTCAACTTATATTTTTTCCTGAATGATGTTATTTTCTCAAAAAGTTCTGTTACTTGGAAATGATCTGATACAAAAACATTTTGCAACTCAATTGAATGAAAAAATATTTATCTAGTAAATTTTCCCTTGAAATATTTATGTTTTAAAACAAATATTATTTTCTGAAAGGAATGGGGATTCCTGATAGCAACTACATTGTGTGGGAGTCATACTTTGGATAAGAGATTCCCTAACCATTCCATACTGCTGATCATCTAAAATTTCTTGGCCCAAAGCTGTCATAGCTTGAGATACTTAAAACACGATGAGTATGTAGAAGACCTGCTCTGGTTCTATGCAAGGAATGAAAGCTAACATGCTTGGATCAAGCAGCATATATCTGCATGGCCATTCCCCAACCAGCTTGCAAAGAACATGGCTCACTATTACTTTCTTATATTATTAAAATTTACCTCAGAATATATATGCTGAAAAAAAATTCAGAATTTGCCAAGTCCAATTTTATAACTATGAAGAAATGGCTGAAAGCACAATATCTATATTTACCTGCTAATATATTCTTAAATTCAATGGTAATAACTACCAGAATCACCTCTTTAGGTTTAGGTATGCACAAGTGGTTTGGTTTTTTGCTGAATATGTTTTCAACAATAATGTTTATAAAACATTTCCATAAGGAAGTTTTCTAGTGAATTTAATCAATTCATTTGGTTTTATGTCAAAACTAGTTTTATTACTTAGATGCACAGATAAGGATATAACTGCAAAGTATTTGCCCTAAAGGTCAGTTATAATAGACATCAACTTCTACACAAAATCTGAAATCCTAAAACTTGAGTTGCTCTTAAAGTTTTTCCAAATGTAGATTTAAATAACATATCAATCTATCTTAAAGCCAAGGAGAAAACTTAATATGAACTTTTAATAATAATTGCATGCACACTTATTGATGTATATTATTTAGTTTTCTATATATTTTTATTATTTAAATCATACATGTACTGAGCTATAACTCACATGTGTTCTGAGACATCAATGACATTATCAGATGGACATTCATCTTTAAAGCAGGATCTAAATAATGATAGTAATAGACTAATGAGGAATTAATTATATCAATATCATTGGCTTATAATTGATGTTCTATCCATAGGTGGAAAAAGTTAAGAAATTTTCATTTGAAAAATAAATTCTCTAATTCACTATATCATAATAACTCTATAGGTGGAGAAATATACCATGTTCTTGGATTGGAAGAATCAACATTGTGAAAATGACTCTACTACCCAAAGCAATCTACAGATTCAATGCAATCCCTATCAAACTACCACTGACATTTTTTACAGAACTAGAACAAAAAATTTCACAATTTGTATGGAAACACAAAAGACCCCAAATAGCCAAAGCAATCTTGAGAACAAAAAACGGAGCTGGAGGAATCAGGCTCCCTGACTTCAGA